>NW_009724418.1:0-9585 GCF_000703405.1 Apaloderma vittatum
AGCCGCTCCTCCCAGTTTGGGGTCATCAGCAGACTGGCTGAGGGTGCGCTCAGCTCCCTCGTCCAGATCATTAATGGAGACGTCAGTCAGGACTGGAGCCAGTACTGGGGTACACCACTCGTTACTGGCCGCCCAGTAGACTTCATGCCGCTGGTCACCACCCTGTGGGTCCAACCGTTGGATTAGTTTTCAACTCACCTACTGCCTGCTCATCCAGCTTGCACACCAACAGCTTCCCTAAGAAGATCTTATGGAAGATGGGGTCTTACTGAAGCCTAGATAGACAATATCCACTGCTCTCCCCTCATCTCCCAGCACTTCATCGGAGAAGTTTCTCATGTTGGTCAATCAGGACTTCCCCTGGGTGAACCCACGCCGACCACTCCTGATAATTTTCTCATCCATCAAGCGGTTTGCAGGATGAGCTGCTCCGTCTCCCACCCGTACTTACAGTTTGGGCTCAAAAAAGCTGAAGGATCGAACATTTATCTACTCAGTCTTCTTGAGGCAGACTGCTTGATTATTGCAGGGATAGAAATCGTGGGGAAACAGCACATGCAAGAAAGAAAATCACTTGTGGGTCACTGCAAAACCTGCAAACACACAGGCAAGCTCGTCACCACGGAGTTGAGTTTAGATGAACGAGTACAAAAGGCACAGAGAGCACCATCTCTGTGGATGATAAACCCCCATCACCTTCTCCGGGAGCGAAGCCCATCCGCGCTGCAAGAAATTGCCATTTACTTCCAGCACAAATGGATTACTCCTGGACGGAGAAGCCGGGGGCAAAATTAACTCTCAGGGCCCGGCATGTCCCAGGAGATCAGATCAAACTGTTTTCCACTGCTCCGCACAGAGCGGGAACCTGATGGCCTCTTTGATTGCTTCCATTACCACAATAATTAGTTTAATTTTTAGCTTCTTGATTTTGGCAGAGACTCTCCTAAAAGCCCAAGCGAGAACAATTAAATGCCAGAATTACGTGAAATAAGGCGCCAACAAGGTTTGGTGTCTGTCCCTCTTCCCTTAAGTGGGATGGAAGATGAAGTACCCAGCGTACAGGCTCCTGAGACAGCCTACAAAGGCAGACACCCCCAGAAGAGCTCCAAAAAGCTTTTTTCTTAATAGAAAACATCTAGAACTTGCCAATGAGAAAAGCTAAACCCTGTAAGACCAACAAGGTGGAGCTTGGTGTTGCAGGTTTCTCTCTGATGATCGAAGGAATGGGAAGCAACACCTAGAAGAAGCATCTCAAGGAGCATCCAGTGTTGGCTGCACCAAGACCCCAGGTTCCTGGGATCACAGTTCTGATCTTACTGTAATCTTAATTTTAATTTATTTTTTTATTTTATAAGAACCTATGTCTTCAAAAATTGCCACTTTCTCAAAAGCTGATAGCTGTGTGACGGTCACGTTGAGATTCAATGTTTGCTGCACATTCACGAAACCAAAAGCAAGACACGCCATTAAGCCCAATTTTCTTATTTTCGAGAACAAATGTCATTCCCCTCAGCTTCACAGACACAAGACACTGCCAGAGAAAGGACTTGTCAAACAGGGAGATGACAGAGGCAGCAACAAAAGCTCCCTCATGCTACCGCTGGTCTGATGCCTCGCAAAACAATCGCCTTCCCACTCAGAATCAAAGGCTCCAATTACAGCGAGAATGTGTCAAGCCAGAAGGATCAATTTAAAAAAAAAAGGGGGGGGGGAAAACGGAAAAAAGTTTTAATGAAAACACGCAGGCGATTCTAGGGCGGACAAGAGGCCCGTTTTTTTGCCCTGCACCTTGTTTGCTCATGCTTCTTCTCAGTTGCCAACCACAAATTAAATATTTCAGTTCAAGCTTTGCTCATCTGGTACCTTTAATACTTAGTCACTAGAAACTGAACATCTGTTTTGCTTTGAGGCTTTCAGCAGTGACTCAATGTTATCTATGGCATTTGGCTGCTAAAGAGTTTTATTTCTGAGGGTTTTTTTCCCCTCTGCTTCCCTAGCAACAGGGCTGCTTGCTTTTGGCAGGAGGAACCAGCCTACAAAATCACGTTACAAAACCATTACGGTCGAGGAGGAAGCACAGGACCCAAAGAAGATTCACCCTCAGCTTGAGAACAAACCGGACAAGATCTTTACGAGCAGAACGAGATCTCTAGCAGCACATCCCTGTGCCCCGGGGCTCTCTGAGATGGATAAATGTCGTCGCGGGGCGATGTACAGCTTCCAGGCTTCAGAGAAGCGCCACCTCCCACCGTGTTTACAGAGAGCGTGACAAACGCGCCGTACTTAAAATGACTCCAGCAGCCCTCTCGGCGCGCAAGCCTGAAAGCAATCCCAAAGGTTTTATCCACGTTTTAACCTCTGCCAGCTTGCAGGTGTGGCACAGGGCTCGGCATCGTGGATCTCCGGCAGCAGCGAAGTCCCCGCCGGAGCCACGTCCCTTCGGCGAGAGGATGTGGCGGCAGGAAACATCCCGACAGCGAGGGACCCCGTTAATTTGCCGATGTAAGACACCAGCATCCCGTTAAGGCGGCAGACGCCCGGGCAAAGGACTTCAAGGAGGGGACGTGCTGCGGGTGTGCGTGCCAGGGATGAGCCTGGGCACGGATCATCATCTGCGTTCGGTTTTGGGCGCTGCAGAAAGACACTGAGGTGCTGGAGCGAGTCCAGAGGAGAGCAACGAGGCTGGTGAAGGGACTGGAGGGAAAGTCCTGTGAAGGAGCAGCTGAGGGACCTGGGGTTGTTCAGCTGGAGAAAAGGAGGCTGAGAGGAGACCTCGCTCTCTACAACTGCCTGAAAGGAGGTTGTAGTGAGGTGGGTGCTGGGCTTTTCTCCCAGGTTGAGAGAAAATGGGCTCAAGTTGCACCAGGGAAGCTTTAGCTTAGATACTCTGACAAATTTCTTCACTGAAGTAGTAAAGTAGTGGAACAGGCTGCCCAGAGAAGCGGCGGAGTCCCCATCCCTGGAGGTGTTCAAAAAATGTCTAAATGTGGCACTTCAGGACACGGTTTAGCAGTCTATGGTTCTGTGATCTTGTCCCACCGTAAGGGAAGGGATCTGTGCGATACCCAAGGCTGCCGACAAACCAATCATTCCCAGCCGGGGCCGATCCTGCCGCCCGTTCTGCGAATGTTTTCCTTGGAAAACGTACAGCAAACCTACAGAGCTCCCCCGGACCTCGCTCAGCGGCAGCTGGGAACAACTCGGCGTGTCTGAAAGGCAACAGGTCGGCTTTGCGCGGGGTTTCAGTGCCTCCCACCTCCGGGGCGGCTGCAAGGCACCCGGAGGGTTTTTACAATCCACTTTCCCGTGCACACGGGTAAGGGCAGGTGGAGGATGCAGATATTAAGCCATCAGGGGATAAAGGTCCAGAGGGAGATCTGAGGAAATCTCTATTCCTGGGTCCCATCCAAGCGCTTTCACCTCCAGAAGGTTTTCCTCTCCTTCAGTGAAAACTTAAAAATTAGCGTGCGTGGTTACAGCCTGAACGAGCATGATGGATCCCTTTTAGGATCCGTTTAATTCAATACCTCAAACAGTGATCAGCAGCAGGTCTAGGAAGCAAGATCAGACCCCTGAACACTTCCAGGCCCCCAGCACAAATTGGTCCTCCCAGGGACCTGCTCTTCATCGACCCACGTGAGTTTTTAAGCCCCCCACACCAAGCTTAAGAGTTTACAAAACACTGGGAGCATACACTGGGCTACCACCAATTCCAGAAACCACGATCCCCACAGCTGATGAAGCCCCGCTGAGTTCTCACGCCCAAGTTTTCGCCACGTTCATACAGATCGCGACAAACAAGGGTCACCACGCACGCCTTCGAGATTCAACCCGCGCTCCTCGATTGTGCCTCAGCAGGCGAGGAAGCAGAAGAACTGGTTTGGAAAGAAAGAAAAGGGAAGAAAACACAGATGACTCTGATAATGTGTATAATTAATAAAGCATAAACTAGACGGGCTGGTTCAGTCTGTGCATCCCATCTGCTTCGACTTCCAGTCGGGATGGTTCCCATCTGCCCCAGCGCCAGTTTCCATACGGATATCCCCGCGTGCTGACAAGCCAAGGACGTGCCTGCAGCACCCGGGCACAGACGCTCTCCTACGGCGTTACTGCACATCCTTGTGTTCCTCTCTTTAGGAAGAACAACGAAAAAGACGAGCGCTCAGTACGCAAAGGATGGTCCCGAGACCTCAAGGCCATTTCCCAAGGGTTAAATAAAAGCGCTTGGTAGGAGTTTGTAAATATAAGTGATTGGAAGGAGTCTGCCGGAACATCGGAGTCACTCGTCCTCCACGGCCTTCCATCTGCCACGGAAAGATGCGATTTCGGGAAAGCAGCAGGTCGTTACGGACTCAAAGCACCATTCCGGCTCCCCCAGAGAAGGGAAAGATGGTTGGATTCCATTTTAAGAGGATTTCTTCTAAATTAACAACAAGTTTTGAGGCTTAGCAGCTAGGGACAGCCAGCCGAGAGCATAAAGAGAAGAAAACTTGCCCCTCTCATAGAATCATTGAATGGTTTGGGTTGGAAGTGACCTGAAAGATCATCCAGTTCCAACCCCCTGCCCTGGGCAGGGACACCTCTCTCCCACCAGCCCAGGCTGCTTCAACCCCGTCCAACCTGGCCTTGAGCACTTCCAGGGAGGGAGCATTGATAACTCTCAAACTGAGGCAACCTTGTAGAGTGTTTTTTCCTCCTTCTCCGCAATCCAGCCCACTGGAAACACCCTCAGGATGGAGGCAAGAGCTGGTCCTACAGCCCTGCGTGAGCCTCCAGAGCAAGGGGACACCAGTGGCCAAGCGGTGCCGATGGTCCTGGAGGTCAGGCTCACTCATTTGCCCTGGTTAAAAAACCAACACCAGCACAAGTCAGTCTGTTAGAGATGGGAAGGTTTTTTTTTTCGTGTTTCATTGCTGCAGGTAGGTTTCAGGAAAATGGAGGTTAAATGCTTCAGAGGCAGAAAGGAGGCCACAAGCTTCTCCTCTCTCGCTCCAAGAACGGCCAGGCTGGCTGTTGGCCCCTGCTCCTGAACAAACCAGCAAGCAAAGACAATCTATTCTGTTCTTTGTGCAGCAGGAGGGAAGAGGAACGGGAGCGAATGAGCAACGCCCTATCGGGAAGGTCCACGCCACACCTACGATAACACGGACAAAAGAAACCAGCCCAGCCTTCCAGTCAGCCCAACTGGGAACGCCAAACCTTTCCTGCAGGAAAACCTTGAGTAACTCGGACGCAAACAAGCTCGTACCCACCTGGGATGCAAAGGCCCTTTCACCGTCTTCGTACTAAAGAGCTGTTGTCATAAAGGTCTCCTTTGCAGCCACAGGATCACACAGGATGGCCAGGGTTGGAAGGGATCTCTGAAGATCATCCAGTCCAACCCCCCTGCCAGAGCAGGATCCCCCAGGGTGGCCCCACACGAACGTGTCTGGGTGGGTTTTGAAAGTCTCCAGAGGAGGAGACTCCACACCCTCTCTGGGCAGCCTGGGCCAGGGCTCCGGCACCCGCACAGGGAAGAAGCATTTCCTTATGTTTAGCTTGAACCTCCTGTTTTCCAGTATGTGACCACCCCGGGCACCACTGAGAAGAGTCTGGCCCCATTTTCCCAACACCCCCTTTAGATATCTATAAGCATTGATGAGATTGGGGCCGGCTAGAGGAAAGACCGGTGAGGATCTGCCACCGCAGAAGCATCCCCAGCGAGCTCCAGCTGTGACTTATAGGTATAGAGGCTCATAAATATATAGACTTATAATATATAGACTTCCCACGGCGCTGGGGACATCCGACCGCTGTGGCTTGTTCTGGTCCAGCTCCCACCTCCACCTCCCTCAAAATTTAACAGCATTAAAGAGCGCAGACCTTCCCTTCGTGAGTCGTGGTCGTTACGTCAAGGATCGTCGCACATCGCCATCCAAAAGTCAAAGGAACGGCAAAGCGACCACGGCGAACTCCTACGGCACCGACAGGTTCTCCAGCCTCGTCTCTCACTGCTGTAATGCAGACAGAGCGGCTGGAACTTCATCCTCCCAGAAAAGTCAACTAGGAATAGCCAAGATCTTGGGTGAAATTCTTAAAAGCAAGCAGCTTTCCTCCAGAAACAGGCAGCAAGCGTCCGGAAGCATCCTCGAAGCCGTTCTTCTGACTGGGAACTGGTTATTAGGCACAGAGCTAATAAAATAAAAGGCGGAAGTTTAACTGGAACTTGCTGACTAAGCTGAGATGGTCCCGGGGGGGCAGGGGAGGTGGGGGCAGCAGCCAGGGCTTTGGAACAGGCACAGAATCAAGTTTCCATGGGAGCGTGTTCCTTTAAAGCCAGATGTATTAGATCACCTCTTCCCCTAGAGTATGTTGTTTCCTAATGTTTCGCCCAGACCAATTTCGAATGTCAAAAGCAACGGTTTGTTGTTTTCGTGTTGGTTTTGTGTTCTTTTTCTTTTTTTTTTAAACTACCTTGAGCTCCCACAGAGCCAGTCGAGGATGAGAATTTTAGACTCCGTTCTGCCTTTCGCATTACAAATGCAATTACCGCTGCAGCCTGATCACGGCGTCTCCTGTCACAGGGATTCGGCGAGAGGCTGAAGGAACAGCTTGCCTTTCAAATGGAGTTTAGAAAAATTCACATGAGGCCTTCAGTGCTCAGCAGTCACGTGCCAATGAAATTTAAGGGAAACATGTGCAGTCCTGAGGGCAGAGCATCCCTTGGAGAAAGTAATTTATACCATCTTCAAAAAAAAGGACAAAAAAAGCGCTTGCAAAGTGCTCACTCTGAAATACGGGCTGCTCTCACAACAGTCTTTTTCCTCTTGTTTTTCAATCTTCTCCTCCAGGTAATGAAGAAAAATCTTCCCTACAGGAAGATTTTTTAGATGAGTGTGACAGTTTGGGTGGGGACAGCCTTGCCCTACCTGGATGCGAGATGTAGGATGGAGCAAATAATGGATCACAGAAGTAATGTGAAGGTTTAGTTTCACTTCCCAGATGCGAAGACAGCGAGCATCTTGGCTTTAGCTCTTGGCTAACCCTACGTGGAAACGAGCACTACAAGCTGGAAGCATCTGGATAGAGATGGTTAAACAAGATCGTTATTGTCGAGGTCACATCTGCTTTCCACATTTTCATTTCAACCTACCGAGAGGCGAGAGCCGGGAGGCGAAGAAGTTCTCTGGATGATCACATGGGGCCACCGGGCACGAGGTCCCTTCTCCTCCACTCCTCTATCCTGTGCTGGGCTCCACGTCGGCCACCACGGGTCAATCTGCCTCGCCAACTTGCCGAAACATCCGCCTGGGAAAGAGGGCGCCGCGCCGGGACGAGCGGTTTTACGTCAAGGTCAGCAAGCTTACCTCGTCGTCAGGTGTGGTTCGAAAGGAGGGGACAGAAAAATAAACCCTCCAAAGAGAGATCACCTGAATGATTCCGCGATTCTATGAACACCTCGTATCAGCTCACCTCTGCCACGTAACGACTCAGCAGTTCTCCACAACTGAATTCCCTTTGGACACCGATCAACCAAATGTCCCAGAATCCCAGGCTGGAACAGACCTCAAGGATCATCTGGTCGAACCTTTCCTGGCAAAAACACGAGACGAGCCAGCCCAGAGCTCTGTCCAGTTAATTAATGAGCCAATGCTGCTGTGCCTGAGCCCCAGCGAACACTGAATTTTGACGAGACAGGCCTTGACCCCCTCAATGAGTAGGAATATTAAGTGCAAATATTAATGGTGAAACAGGCACAGCTGGCACCCAAGGTTAAAGGGAGGATCTAGGACAGGATTAAATCACAGAGTTTAGCTAATAGCACATGCCTGGCTATCAAAGATGACAAGGTTTAGCAGCTTATTATTAATAATGAATCCTCCGCAGGATGTTTTCTGCCAGGAAAAAAGAAAAACGTCGTTTTTTCAGCTGCCCATTACCTAAAGTAAAGCTGAACGAGCCTCCCTGCAGAGGAATCTCTTCCAGTTCAGCCACTTGGGAAGCAGTCAGCATCATTAGACACATCATATCTATTCTCCAAGCAAGAGGCTTCAGGCTTCAAGTATTTTTAAAAAAAAAAAAAAAAAAAGCTGTCACTTCTCAACAAGCTCCTTTTATTCATTTCACATCTCTCCCCTTTTCCCAGGGAGCAGCAGGCAGTCTGGTGGGATCCAAGAGGAGCACCTCGGGCCCTTCTTGGGCACAAAATCCGCAAGATTTCTGCATCGGAGTCGGAAGGCAAGCAAAAGTTTGTGGAAGACAAGAATGTTAAAGAGCTTCAAGTTCGAAGCAAGGGAAGACTTAACAAACAGGCATCGTTGAGCTCAAAGCTGCTTAGAAACGAGCCTGCCCAGAGGAAAGAAAAAACCCACAAGTGGAAGAATTTAAGCAGGCAAGCGTGATTTTGTCAACGGAGACAATTTGTGGAACAGGTTCGTAAAAGCAAAGGAGGCCGAGGGGAGCAAAGGGCAGCACGGGCACTGCCAGACTCGCCGCCTGCGAGCCCCTCGTTCCAAGAGCATCTTTGGGCTCTTGGCCGTGGAGATGGAGGGGCAGGATCCAAGACCAGCTCACGAGGAGATGAAAATACGGCGTCTCCGGCTCTGCAGGACGGAGCCGCAGCAAGATTTTGCTCTCAGGAGCCTTTCCCCACTTGCCATGGGCAGGGCAGCGGGCAACAGGCACCTCCCGCGCTTGGGGTCTGCTCCCACCACATCGCGACCGGACGTTGGGCTCCTCCAGCTCCGAGCCATCGGGAAACCCGGGAGCTCTCCTGCACGAAGCCCCGCGCCGCACAAAGACCCAAAACGACGCGGCTGGGCTCCGAGCAAAGAGAACATTCACCAGAAACGCGACATTTTTGCTGAAGCAAATTTTTGTTGTTGTTGCCACTTCCAAAATTTCTACCTGTGCAAGCTCAACGTCTCCAGCTGGCAAATTTACTGGAACTGAAGATACTGCGACGGCGTGTGCCAGGGCACGGTGGAGAAGGAAGGGTGAGGTAGGAGGGGGAAGAGGAAGATGACCCTAAAACCAAAGAGCAGACTGAAGCACTTGTATAGGTATCCAGTTCCTGTGCCCCAGGCCATCGCTTCGCAGTGTCGCCCAGACCTCTCACTTCTCCTGAGAGGGAGATCCGAGCGCCTCTGCAACCCCGGCTCAGCTCCAAGTCGGTATTTGGGGTCAGATCCAGGACTTGGAGAATGTCTGAAGGGGAGAACGTAGTTCAAATGCTTTGAAAGCTTTTACATAATGTTTAATCTAATGTTTTGACTGTTTCAAAGCAAAATTAGGCCCCGGCTCCCAAAAATATATGGAGTAAAACCACCAGCAATGAGAAAAACTCATTCTAAAGTAACAACCGATGCTACCGTTTGATGAGGTCATTTATCATCGTGTGTCAAGTGACCGCAGATAAACTGGGGTAGTCAGAGACGCTTGAAAACTGGCTGAAGAACACTGAAGAGCTACAGATGGAAGCCAGTAGCCCAAGTCCAAAGGACGGGTTCGTGGCACAGTAGATCACAGAATCACAGAATGTTCGGGGTTGGAAGGGATCTCTGAAGATCATCTAGTCCAACCCCCTGCCAGAGCAGGATCCCCCAG
>NW_009724418.1:10109-13738 GCF_000703405.1 Apaloderma vittatum
GAAAGTCTATGTCCCTGCTGCTCGTGCAGGGACCTGGGGGTGTTCGGCCTGGAGAAGAGGAGGCTGAGGAGAGACCTTCTCGCTCTCTACAACTGCCTGAAAAGAGGTTGCAGTGAGGTGGGGTTGGTCTCTTCTGACAAGCTGCAACTAATAGGACAAGGAGAAATGGCCTCAAGTTGCTCCAGGGGGGTTTTAAGTCGGACATTAGGAAAAGCTTCTACACTAAAAGGGTTATCAAGGACTGGACCAGGCTGCCCAGGGCGGTGGTTGAATCACCATCCCTGGATGTGTTTAAAAGCCGTCTAGATGTGGTGCTCAGGGACATGGTTTAGAAGTGGGCCTGGCAGAGTTAGATAATGGTTGGACTTGATGACCTTGACGGTCTTTTCCAACCACAATAATTCTATGAAATTCTCTGCTTGGCCCTTGAAACAAGGCTTCAACTCCACAGTCATGTTTGGCACTTTTAAATTGAAAAAAAAAATTCTCCAATTCTTTATCGTGCCACACAGAAACACACGATGAAGAATCAGCGTTGAAAGCAAACCCAACCCTGGTCTCAAACCAGGAGCGACATGAAGAGCGGAGTTCTGGACGCTGGGACCTGAACCTCTTCAAGAGGCGAGTCAAAGCACCTCAAAAGGAGCTGAGCTGCAACTTGTCACCCAAACAACAAGATAATCCTCCAGCAAACACCCTGCACGAACAGGCCAGTCCTGTTGGCACAGAGAAAGCTCAAATGACACTTTAGGCCAGCTCTTAGCGTTGGCTGTAGGATGGGACTGGTTGCAGAAGCGACGAGCGCGGCAGAGAGATCCCAAGATGACCTTTCCGTGGGGAAAAAACATCCGTCCTTCCACGTGAGCCGGCTGCTGCACTACTGCCTGCCTCCTTCGTTAGTTAATTATTTGTCTTGCTGCAACTACATCACTTTAAGGAAGCATCAGAGGGAGAAGAATCCCACCAGCACATAAAAAGAGACCATCTCAGCCGGCCAGCACCACCTCCTCCTCTGCAAGTTTCAGGTGAGGCTCCACGAACCTGAATTCTCTTATACCCACATCGTGGTTCTCAGCCCAAATGGCCCAAAATCGAATCCCTCCCTGTGCTGACGGCTGCGTGAGGAGCTGCACTGCCAGTCCCCTGAGAGAAGAGATCCTTAAATGCTGCAAAAATCTGATTTTAAAGATTACCCCCAAAAGTGCCGGCAGGTAAGTCCTCCCCATGGCGGCTGACGGGCAGCAACAAGCAGGAACTTGTTTCAGGGAGCAACACCAGCTTAAACAGATTAAACTACTGGTTTGTTCTTTTAGTCTCAAGGCTGCCAGCTAGCCCAGGGACTTTTAACAACCCCCAAGCCATGCACTACCTCGGCAGGACATCGACTAGGAGAGGCTCCCGCTGCCGCTCACCGCACCACACGGCGGCCGGACGCGCTGATCTTCAAAGATCCCACGTCGGCAGCTCTGAAATCCGCTCCCCAAATATCAAACCAGCCCAATCAATCCACGCGAAAGCGGCTGAGCGAGCGTTGAGCAACTGTGAAGTTCTTGGCTTCCTAAAACCAGCTGTGATCTTGCAGCAATTTCAAATAAAAATTAACACTGAGTGGGTCAATTCACAGGCTTGGATGCGGAGGAGCTGAGCTCTCCCCTCACCGCCAAGGTTGTTTCGCTGCCCTGGCTGAAGTTTCCACCCAGCTGTCATCTGGCTTTGCCTGGCTCAGCTCTGCAGCACTTTTTCCCCCCACCTCAGGATTTTCCACCTCTCCTATGCGCTCGTGCACAGACTTCCTCGTTCTCTGTCCCCTGGTCAAATAAGCAGAGTTTTTGGAGTAAAAATAAATCAGTTTCTCAACGGAGGAAAGGTTTTTTGGGGGCTGGGCTTCTTGGCTTTGCTCCAGGGGGGCTGGAGAGGGAATGGAAATGGATTTTTTCAGATATCTTCATCAGGTGCTGCCTAATTATTCAGCAGCATCACACCTACCACCTCTCTTACGCCCGCGACTGAGACGTTTCCAAAAATGACGAGCAGAAACGAGCCGCATGGATGGGCAGTTTCTTTCAAGTTTGCAGTGAACGAGGGTCACCGACCCCCGACCAGCTGCCGGGCTTGTGTCCCAGGGAGCCAAAGGACCCTCTGCTGCAAGAGGCCAAGCATCCTCAGACCTTCTCTCAACCAAAGCAGCTCCTGGCAAGATCAAGTCCAGCCAACTGGGTCAACTAACACTGACTTAAGACCAAAAACGCCGGGCAGAGACACGCTGTAGGGAACACAACGGCTTGGGAAAAGGGGGAGAGGGCTTGCAGGGCTGAAGCACCTCCACGGAGAAACCACCGCCCTTCCTACCACCACATGCCTGCTCTGGAGCCCTCTGACCACTCTCCATGCGCTCTTCCCAGAGGAGCATCGCGGCGTCGAGCAACGGGGCAGCATCAGGTGCTCCATCCCAAGGTGCTCACTCAGCTGAGAGCGAGAAAATAAGGACAGAGGGATCGCCGGGTTCCTCTTTTCTTGCCACGAAGAGGCCGAGATGCAGCTGAGGGTATGTCCTTTGAAAGCAGCTCGCTGCCTTTCCCAATTTATCTTGGAGTTTCTACACAAAGAGGGCAACATATGGGAAGTTATATAAACTCAAATACACCGCCCCCCCCCTCAGAACATGCTGTATCCTGGAAAAAAAGACAACTACCTCTGCATGGGCACTGAACACAGATTAACAAGTTTCAAGCAAAGCAAAGAGGGAGTAAATCCTCCGTCACGCCGCAGGGGAGAAGACGTGGACGCGAGAAGCAATCTCAGCTACTCGGATGCCTGCACAATCTCTCTTGGGGTGGATCAAGAAATCCAACCACCTTTGCAAACGTGCTCAACATGGAAAGGTGGAGAACACGCAAATCAGCCTCTCTGGAGCCTCAGCTGAGGAGAGGATGGGAGAACTGCCCTTCCTCTACTCCCTGGAGGAGACAAGTAAGAGGAGATGCTCTTAGAGACTGGGCTGCACGGACAGACAGGGCTGCGAGGTGCCCACCCCACACCTCGCAGAATCACAGAACGGTCAGGGTTGGAAGGGACTTCTGGAGATCATCTCGTTCAACCCCTCCTGCCAGAGCCGGATCACCTTGAGTAGATCCCACAGGAACACGTCCAGGTGGGTTTTTGAAAGTCTGAGACTCCACAGCCTCTCTGGGCAGCCTGTTCCAGTGCTCCCCAACCTCCCTTCCAGCACATTTTAAGATATGAGAAAGGAAGATGGTGCGTTGGAGTTAACTCCCCGGGAGCAGTGATTCACCTGAACCCTCCCAAAGCTGCCTTTGTCCGTCAACAAGCCCGCGCCTCGGTTTCCCCTTTGTAACAGCACGTTGTTGGTGTTGGGGTGGGCAAAAAAAAAACACCAAAAGGGATCCACAAATCAAGTTGTTGGGAAGCCACTGCCTGGTAGAAAGGTTTTGAAGGTTTGAGTGAAGCAGAACCAAAAAAGTAGTTAAAACTTCATTCACAAAATTGCAAAGTAAACCCAAGCTATTCATGGAAACAGTCTTCCCATTTCTTTTCCATACACTCCTTGATAACCTTAGAAAATAATTTAACCTCTCTCATGGCAGCCGCAGTCCCCCCGCCCGTCGAGC
>NW_009724418.1:13812-18801 GCF_000703405.1 Apaloderma vittatum
ACACAGCGACTGGGATTAAAAACCTCTCTCTGTCTGCAGCCGAATAGGTTCAAAGTCTCCTCAAGAGAAAAATCTCGAGGATTATCCGCGCTTCCTAATTTATTATTCATTCCTAACTCATCTCCGTTCATCTCTCATTCGTCATCCAGGACTGGCGCAGATCGCGGTGGTGTCTGCTCGGAGAGGGGACGTGAAGCCACGGCCTTCACTGTCCTTCTCGTCCAGCAACGCCAAGAAACAAGGGAAGACTAAGTCTGTGCTTCCAGTTAGTGATTAAGTAAATCTGCACAGCTAAGAGCTGGCCTAAAGTTATACGTAGAATCACACGATCTCCCCACGAGCGAGTGAAACGCAGAGGCTCCAAGATGCACCACGTGTCAAACAACGCTGGAAACCACATGCGAATATATTTCTTTCCAGACTTCTAAAAAATATCCGTCAGAGCTTTGCTTTGGGAACAAAAGCGAGATGATCGTCTGCTGGCCCGATAAAAAGATTGCTCGAATTGTAAAGCAGCGGGGGAGCTTTGCGTGCTGCCCTGCCACACGCTAGCAGGAGGAAAAAAAAAAATAAAAATCTAGGGTACCTCAAAATGTTCAGGTTGAGAGCCAGGAGAGCCCCGTGCTGTGCGCGTGGTGCCTGGAGCGAGAGGCTGCCCTTTCCCAGAGCATTGCTGAAATCTTTATAAACCACTAAAATGCCCTTTTTTTTTTCCCTCCCTTATAAAAAATAAAAAGAAAGAAAGCAAATCTTGTTCTTCATATCTCTCCTCTTACTCAGCAAGATTTACTTACTTGAGGGTTTCTGCCTTTTAGAAGCTTCCAACAGCATCCCGAGGGCAGTATCCGTCCCTTCTGCCCCCCGGGTTTAGCTGAGTCTCTCGGGCCACCTGGCCACCAGCAGCCAGAGCCGGGTGGCCTTCGGGGCTTTTCTCCCACTACCACGTCTTTCGGGAACAGAGCAAGCACGGCGACGGCTCGCGTCTTCCCACATCAAGTAGACTGACCGCCAGGTCGATGCAGGTCCTCCCTTTCCCTTTTTCCCTTTCCCTTTCTCCTCTCCTTTTTCCTTTCCTTTTTCCTCTCCTTTTTCCCCTCCTTCCCATTTTCCTCTCCTTTTTCCTCTCCTTCCCTTCTTCCCCTCCTTCCCTTTTCCCTTCCCTTTTTCCTCTCCTTCCCATTTTCCTCTCCTTTTTCCTCTCCTTTCCTTTTTCCTTCTCTTTTTCCTCTCCTTCCCTTTTTCCTTTCCTTCCCTTTTTCCTTCCCTTTTTCCTCTCCTTCCCTTTTTCTTTCCCTTTATCTCCCTTCCCTTTTTCCTCTCCTTTCCTTTTTCCTTCCCTTTATCCTTCCCTTCCCTTTTTCCTTCCCTTTTCCCCCTCCTTTCTCCTTTCCTCTCAAGATAAGGAAGCAGAAAGCCTTCCCCAGACTTGCCAAGACCGCTCCTGAGCTCGCCCCCTCACTGACCACTCCAGCGCTCACCCCACAGCTCCCAGGACGGCTCCTTCACAGGGTGAAGCAAGAGATGCCCAGCTGGGAGCAAGCAGGACTTGGAACCAGTTTCGATTCGCACTGAGGCCAGGAACAGATTTCCCGGCTGCGGAATGCTCTCCGACGTGTCCCATGACATAATTTACTAACTCCAATCAGGAATATCAGCCTCTGAGCCAGGCACAATTTGTGAATGGAGCGTTTGAAATCCCCAGGGAGAGAATGGAGACACCGACTCTCGAAAGCAAAGGAGGGACCCTGCACGACCCCGGTGACGGAAGGAGGATCCGCTCCTCGGTTTGCAAGTTCACAGCTATGGCTGAACCGTACGGTCACAGCCCCTAAAAATAACCAGCCACAGAAGAAGACACACTGGATGCACAGAAGACAAGCGAGGATGGTTGGGCAGAGGTTTTGGGGAAACCCTTTACAAGCCGCCTTCTGGAGGAGAACATCTGAGCTGAGGAGACATCCTACTTGTGGCAGTTAAACCAAAAAAACCTCCGCTGCTCTCTCTGCAGCCCCGAAGCGAGGTCACCACCGCCGGGGCAGAGACCAAAACTCAGCTAAAGCCGCTGGGTTTTCGATCATCCGAACGCTGGGAACTCGGCGAGGCTCTTTCCCCACGACAGGCGGGATTTGGGAAGGCAAACATCCCGAGGGGGGGCGGGGGGAGGTTCAAAAGCCGAGCGATCCGGCGCTGATTGATTCACCGCTCACACCTGAATTGAGGTTTCCTGCCACCGCTTACTTAACTCAGGTACACAAAACCTACAAGCTCGAACACGCCAAACTCTGTTTTTAAGACTGGTATGCGGCCGCGCCACCGCTGCGATCAACCTCTCACGTGCTTTTATCGCTAAAGCTTGGCGCGTCCAACAGCGTTTTGGGCCCCCAAGTTACAAACACGAGGCTTAAATCTCTCCCTGGCCTGACCCCGCAGGCAGGCAGCATCCATCGGCCAACTTTTCCAGCTGAGAAGTCCAACTCACTCCTGCCAGCTGAGATTTCCAGGCCAGACATCTCCCATTTCCACCGTCTCCAGGAAGAGACACTCAGGAAGCATTCTGGAAAAAAAATTAAATAAAAATACGAGGACGCAGCCTCGGTGCTCACCACCCCTGCCAGCAGAAAGGATGAACCCGCCAGGCTGCGAGACAGGCAGGGGTGACCCCACCTGCGGCACCTTCGTGCCGAAATTCCTCTCATCCTTCCCAGGTAAACGCCAGCGAAGCCAGGAAGGACGCCTGTACCTCCCTGTCTTCAAACAGGCGGGGATTTGGGGGAGGGAAGGAACTTGGCTGGCTTCCCTTCGCTACGCAAAGGAAGGGAAAACAGGGACGTCTTCCCGGAAAGACCAGAAAATAACCACGGCTCGGGTTAGGCTGTGGGGCAGGATGGGGAAGTCCTTGTCACAGCAATAAAAAGGTCTCAAGCACTTGGCCGGGGCGCCAGGAATACACCAGCTCCGAAGCGGCTTTTCACATCAGCCCAGTGGGAACAGTTTTGTTTATTCGGTCCTCGGCGTCAGCCAAAATGGAAGGAGGTGGTGGTCGGTCCCCCCTCCCCACAGATCCCCCCGCAGCAGCAGAAGGATTAAAATCAGTGACACCTCCATCTCCTGCTCCTTCCCACCAACCTGCGACGTTTGGTCTCAAGGTGTGGTGAAGCCTCACCTTGAGCATTGGGTCCAGTTCTGGGCACCTCGATCCAAGAGAGATCTGGAGGGGCTGGAGCGAGGGCAGAGGAGGGCAACGGAGCTGGGGAAGGGCCTGGGGAATAAATCTCATGGAGAGCGATGGAAGGAGCTGGGGCTGTTGAGTGTGAAGAGGAGGTTGGGGCTGGTCTCTTCTCACGGGTAATTAGCGATGGAATAAGAGGGAACGGCTTCAAATTGCAACAGGGGAGGCTTAGACTGGACATTAGGAAACAAATTTTCACAGAAGAAGCAGTCAGACACTGGCACAGGCTGCCCAGGGAGGGGGTTGAGTCCCCATCCCTGGAGGGGTTTCAAGGTGGTTTAGATGGAGACGGTTTAGGGGTGAGCTTTGTAGAGTGGGGTTAATGGTTGGACTCGATGATCCCAACCTGAATGATTCCATGACTCCACGTACAGGTTTTCATTTGGCTTTAGAGGAGGGATGGCACAACACAACTCGCGCAGGCAGAGGTTACGCTCTCGCCTTCTCTTCTGAAGTCAGAGAAGTCTTGTTTTCCATCCCAGATCCAAATTAGTCTTAATTATCCCATGCAAAATGGAGCTGCTTCAACAGGAAGGAATTAGGACAACAAATTATTCTGGAATAAAGAGGACTCGCTGCCTAAGCAAGCACTCTGTTTGCACGGGGAATAAAAGGGGTGTTCTCTCACACAGGGAAAAAACCAGCACCAATTCTATTTTTCCAAAAATTCTCTAAACCTCCACGCCTGTTACAGCAGCCACCAAAATTCTCTACGCGATCAACCCGCCAAAACCATAAGCACCGCGGTACCTCGGGTGTAACCACGGCAAAAGGGGGTTTGAGGTTACGCAAATTTAGACTCGGGGTGGGGAGGGAAGGAGGAAGGAAGCCTCCGTTTCCCAAGACGGAGACACAACCCTCAAATTTAATGGAACCCCATCGGAGTCACGACGAGAGATTTAGTCCCGCAGGACGCGATTCGGTGGAGACGGAGGAGTTGTGTCCCCTGACGTGTCCCCCCACCGTTGCCTCCTCCCCGCTGTGTTACGAAACACCTTGGGCTGCAAAGAAAAAACAACCCAAAGAAACCCTCACGTGAGTCAATGCGAGGCAGAGGGAGGAAGCAGCACCATCATCACCAGGGTTTCCAAACCTAGGGGTGAAATTCGAGGTCTCCTAAAGACATCAGGCAGAGAAAAGCACAAATGAGCCAGCTCTGGGCAAATTTCTGCGACCGTGACGGTGTCCGCCAAGCCCAAGACACATTTCCCCACGAGCTACGGCTACACACAGAAGTTTTGGGCACTGCCAGGTATTACAGTCACGTGAGAATCGGAGAAAAAGCATTTCCAGCTTTTTTTTGTTGTTGTTTTTTTTTGTGAGTTTAATGAGAAGAAAGCACTCGTGATGAAAGCCACTCTACCTGCTTGCAAAAGCCAGAGACATCAGGAAGAACAGGATCGGGCCAGCCTCCAGCGATATCCAGGACCAGCTGCTCCCCAGGAAGACGCAAGAAATCATTCCCGACAGTTTGGGAATCGGTTGCTTATCGGGAAATCTTTTCCTAAGCTCTTCAGACAGCGATTAGGCAAAATGGCTCATATCCCATATATGAAATATTAATTCTTCCTAATGTGACTGTCGACGTTCCGGTTATCCCGACTCGGATAACCGCACGCCTCCCACAGCCCATTCCTTTTCCACCCCAAACCACATAAACACAAGGTAGAAAAAAACCAGCAGCGTTCTGCCATCCAGCTAGAGGAGAGCTGGCCGCGCTCTCCTCGGGTGGCAAAGCAGCCGGATCTGAGCCAAAGCAG
>NW_009724418.1:18869-19167 GCF_000703405.1 Apaloderma vittatum
ATTTCCTACCTCTTCGCTTGAGCGTTTCTTCCTTCGGAGACATTTACAGACCTGGTCGCACTCAAATGATTTCCATGGGAAAGCGCAGGGAATTTGTTTTATTTCGAGAAGAAAACGCGATTGGCCGCGAGGGCTGACCTCCTTCTCGCCGAACGCCGCATATCAAGCACGAGCCGGCAGCTTGTCTACCTGCTCCACCACCCCTGACCCCACGGGGTGCTTGGTTCTACCTGGAATAACCCACCTCTCCCCGGCATTTCGAGGCATCGCGCAGCCCACGCTCACACAACCTAACCTG
>NW_009724418.1:19546-20816 GCF_000703405.1 Apaloderma vittatum
CCCCCCAAAAAAAGCTCTCTAGCGGGGAGGAACACGTGGAGGGGGAACGTGGCAGCGCCCGTTTGCTGCCTGGCACAGACACCGAGTCTCTCTCATGCAGCACTCGGGGGTCCCCGCCAAACTGTGGTTCATGTCCCCCTGAAACATCCAGGCTCTTCACCTTGGTCACAGCAGAAGCCATCGGGGGAGCCGGCAGCTCCGTGATCACCCCCGAGGTTCCCTTCCTCACCACCCAGCCGGCTTCCCCACCTCACCGCAGCAATAACGGCACGAGTTCGCATCCGAGTCTTGCCGGAGAAGGGACATAAATCCTCCTGGCAAACCAGGCACCTCCTTCCCTGCCCCCGGCTGCTGCAGCAACAGGAATTAAAACACAGAAAGATAAAAAACTCCTGTTGGGGCTGCAGTTTTCTTTGCCCGCATCCCCTTTCGTTTCTAGAAGCGTTTGCACGGGAGAGGAGAAAAGCCACGAGTATTTTCGAAGCAACCTGCAGGCTGGCAGCAAGCTCCCCGCGGACAGGCACAGAAGGGATGACTAATTTTTTTAGCGTAATACGCTACGGAGAGCGTCTGCGAACAAGTAAATTCCTGAGGCTCTCGGCAAGGACCCTGCCGCTCCTTGCGAAACTTCCCAGCTGGAACCTCGCAGCCAAAAAGCCAGAAAACCTCGGTTGGTTTTTTTTTTTCTTTTTTTTCCCTCCTCCAACAAACAGGGGCTGGGATTCCTTTCATGACAGAGTTTGGATTTTAATGTCAGTCCACATTTAGCCGGAGGAGAAAAAAGCCTCCCTTCCTTCCTGTCACATTTTCCACCCTCGATGACATCCAAGATGAGAAAGGAGTGAGCGCCGGCTGAAGAGAGACGATGCATCAACCCCAGTGTGGGAGAGTCCGGAGCGTGGCGGAGCCCCCGACCGTCCCGTTTGGGATGAGAGGAGGCACCGGGGGAAAAACGGGACACGGTCCTCAGACCTTGCACAGAGGAGGGGGACCCTCAAATTGAAGAAGGAGACCTCAAACCAAGGAAAGAGCTTCTCAAACCACGGAAGGAGACTTCAGACTGAGGAGAGGGAGCTCAAACCAAGGAGGGAGGACCTCAAACTGAGGAGGGGGACCTCAAATTGATGAGAGGGAGCTCACACCAAGGAGGGAGGACCTCAAACTGAGGAAGGGGACTTCCAACCAAGGAGAGGGACCCAAAACTGAGAAGAGGACCTCAAACCAAGAAGGGAGGTAGCCCTCCAGCTTGGAGCATCTCCCCAGTGGACGG
>NW_009724419.1:0-15513 GCF_000703405.1 Apaloderma vittatum
GCTCTGGGTCGGCCGGTTCGTCCAAGGTAGGATGCGAAGGAAGCCGGGATCGAACTCGTGAACCTTTCTCTGTGTTAATGGGGCGCAGAAAAAGCAGCAGAAGAAAACCCAACAAAACAAAAAACTTTTGTTTTTCCTTCTCGGTCCTTGCCGTTCGGGTCGGGCTGCTGCAGGTGGGGGTTTTCGAGGCGATGATTTTTATTCCTGATGTTGTATTCGGAAATGGTGCTTATAGAGGCAGGGTGCACCGCTGCGGGGGGTTTTAGCCTTAGCTGGGTTTTAAATTGCTCAGAGGGTTAGGGGGCAAAATAACGTGTGAGGAAGAAGAACCGTAAGAGTTGTAAAAATACTGCTTTGTGGGTAAACGTGATGGGAGCGTGCGTCGTGGCGGGGCGCACTTCTGTTGGTTCTGGGGGTGGTTTTAGGCAGCCGGTGACTTGTTCAGGACAGTTTGGATTGGGCTGTGACCGGTGCCATCAGCTGTGAAGGTTCTACCAAAAATAACGTGGAACAAAGACGGATTCCTTTATTCTAAAAATGAGAAACTTTTTGAAGTTGAGCAAGGTGTGCTGGCTGTAGGCCTCATTTTACTGGTCGTTCACGTGGCCTTCTGTTTTTAGAAGAAGTAAATTAACAGCTTAATTTTAAGTTTGGGTCTTCATCGGACTATTTTACTTAGAGCAAATATATTGCGTCATGCGTTAATCACTGTTTGTGATGTAAACCCTTGTGGGTGACTGCAGTAATTTGTGCGTGGTGTCTGCAGTTTTGTGACTTAGAGTAATGGCAGTTTCCTGCCTGAATGAAATCCAGGTAGCAAGATAGTCTTTGTTCAGGTATGGCTGAACGTCAGTGTTAAACACCAGAAAGCTGCCTGCAGCGCTTTGTGGTGTAAATAGATATATTCCAGTGAACACTGGAAAGCAGCGCACTCTTGAAGTAGAGGTGAATGTAATCAGCTGCCTTGTTTGGGGTAAGATTTTAGATGCTGCCTTACCCAGCAGACTCACATCAGTTGTCTTGATCTTAGTATGTGAAAGAATGCTACTTTTGTCACCTTTTCTTCAAGGAATACAAGTACAGGCTACTTTACAAAGCTTTCTGCCAAGTGGTTGCTGCTATCTTACCACCTAGGGATATTCAGGAGACCAAGTGGGTGTTTAAATTGCCATTTAGGGTGACCTAATGAATGTGTTTCATAGTTATAAACAGTGAGTTGATCCTCCCAACTTTTCAAATCTTGCTGCTACTGTCACTGAATTGTTTTTTTTCCTTATTTTGTGTACAAAGTATGTTAAAATTATTCTACTAAGTAGCAGATACTGTTGATACTGCATTCTTGAAGTCTCTTTATTAGTAATAGCAAGGATAACCTATATCTATTTCTTTGAATTGAATTTGAAGTATATGGGGAGGATAAGGATGAGGTTAAATATTACTTATCTTTGAGGACAGAAAAAGTTCCTTCCAATGGCCAACATTAAACACTATTCGTTCCTCTTTACTCGTCTTTGGTGGAGGGGGAAGTCTGTCCTTTCTAAAAGGAATCCTTTTGTCTTTTCTTAAAGGTTCTGAAGCAACTATCTGGAGTCTTCCTTTTTGAAAACTTAAAAAACAAGAACAGTTCTGTCTTAATAAATGAAGGAGAATAAAGAAAACTCCAGCCCTTCTGTAAACTTGGCAAACCTGGACCATACAAAGCCATGTTGGTACTGGGATAAGAAGGATTTGGCACATACACCGTCACAGCTAGAAGGGCTCGATCCAGCCACTGAAGCACGGTACCGCAGGGAAGGGGCCAGATTCATATTCGATGTGGGAACACGACTAGGGCTGTATCCTTTAAACTCGTGTTGTTATGAAGTGTCTTGATGAATGGGGATTTTCAGAATAAAAAGTAAAAGAAAGGTCATGTGCTTTGTTAGCTATTCAGATGCTTCTTAATCATTAATCAAAAAATCTTCTTGATTTTACTTGCCTTTTGATGTAATGTGTTCCTACACAATTTTTATCCATTCTTTGGATAAATGAGTTTTCAACTGAACCATTTTGGCAATAGAGAAGTAACGTGATACAGACTTGCCAATTAAGAATAACTTTTTGGCAGTTACGAAATTGTCTCTTACTACGTGAATCTACATAACTTATCAATTTTTTAATTTTGCATTGATTTTTCTAAATATTCCGCCTTTGAGGCTTCTAACCTCCACCTCCCCGCTTGGCTTTTTGGGTTGGGCGTTTGTTTGTTTGTTTTTGTTTAGGTTGGCATTTACAATTTTTTTATATTTTAATAAGTTCCCCCTGGACTCCCACTCTCTCATAGACTGCCATTTAAACTTTTGCTTTCTGAACTTTTGTGCTTCTTTTAATCTCCTCAGTTCTTTGTTTAATGTGAAGATGAAATCTTACTCTTCCCCTATTTTCCCTAAGGAGTTTTGTGGCTTTTTTTTCCTAAAACTCCTGTTTTTATTTGCAGTATTTTCTAACTGGTTACTGAATGGACAGGTACTTGAAGTACTTGATATGGCAGAATGAATCTTCTCCTTTGCGGATGTTTAGTTTTAAATTTGCTTTATGCTCTGTTTGAAAGTCCTTACTCTGCACCACAGACATTATGATACCCTAGCAACCGGAATAATTTATTTCCATCGGTTTTATATGTTTCATTCCTTCAAACAATTCCCAAGATATGTAAGTATTTACAATATTGATGAATTAATAGAGTGATTGCACTAGGCATGGACTATTTGAAATGGTGATAAGTCTGGGTATTACTGCTGACCACTGCTCTGAATCATGAAAAATAAGGGTTTTATCTTTTAATCATTACAGCTTAAAACACACTGTTCTTGTTTGTTTACACGTTCCTGTTCTTGCATAGAAACGTATTTATATTGACACTGCAGTTACATCTTGCTGATACTGTTCTTTAGAAAGGGTGGCAGCTGTAGTTCTGGCACTCCTCTATTGGCTAAAAGAAAAAAAGGAAGTGCAATACCATTTTGAAACTGCTTGGCAGACGATCCTAAACCAGTAAAGTTCTGTTTTGCGTTCCTGACCTTGAAATAAAAGTTTTACAAAGTGGACAGTCCTCCAGATTCTGTATTTTTCCTTTAAGAAAGTAAAAGCTTAAGTTAACTCTATAATAAATTAGAAATTAATATGCTTATCAAGTTTTTCCTGGAAGACTTCTGCAAAACTGTTAATGGAAAATGACAATACTTTTACAATGCTACACTGTATTGCATATCTACATGCAGACATCATTTTGAAAGCTTTTTTTTTTTTTTAGGTGACAGGAGCCTGTTGTCTCTTTCTAGCAGGAAAAGTTGAAGAAACACCTAAGAAATGTAAAGATATAATTAAAACAGCTCGGAGCTTGCTGAATGATGTACAATTTGGGCAGTTTGGAGATGACCCAAAGGTAAAAATACTCATGAAATTGTTTTAATCCTATTGTACTCCAGCAAAGTGATATTCATTAGAGCACTGACAGATTTTCAGTTGTTCTAAATTGCCTTATATGTTCAGCGTGCATTCATGGCTCTTTTGGGTAATGGGACAGGTAACTAAAAAAATAATTTTTTAAAAAATCAGTGGCATTGGGAGCCTACTAGGACAATTTTTTGTGTTAAAAGTTTACTTTTGATTTAATGTAAATTCTGATGGGTTTTGGCAAATTAAAGTAAATTAGAGTAGTTCTGGCTAGAGCTAGAAATGTTATCAAGACATACATCATATTTGACAGTCTTAATGTCATTTAGGAGGTAATTAATATTACTTTTTAAGTCAAAGAGAACTACATCTTGAAAGCGTTGAGAAGTTTCCGGCTGAGAGTATTTGACTTAGCAAAACTGTGCTTCTCTCAACATTTGCTTATTATAAATAGCAGAAACTCGGGAGAGAAATGTGGTGAGAGCTTACCTTTTTGTGGTCATTTTGTATATTTGGCACTTTCATGCTGCATCTGGTTCAGTTCTTTCCTCTGTGGAGGAAAAGGACTTAGAGAATGGTAGAATCATTTAGATTAGAAAACACCTTTAAGATCATTGAGTCCAGCTGTAAACCCAACTCTGCCAAGTCCACACTAAACCATGTTCCAGAACATGATATCTACACGTCTTCTAAATACCTCTGGGGATGGTGATTCAACCACTTCCTTGGGCAGCCTGTTCCAGTGCTTGACAATCCTTTGGAGAAGAAATTTTCTTAATATCCAATCTGAGCCTCCCCTGGTGCGATTTGAGGCCGTTTCGTCTTGTCCTATTGCTTGCTACCCAGGAGAAGAGACCGTCCCTCACCCCACTAGAGCTACCTTTCAGGTAGTCGTGAAGAGTGGTGAAGTCTCCCCTCACCCACCTTTTCTCCAGGCTGAACAAGCCCAGTTCCTTCAGCTGCTCCTCTTAAGACTGGTTCTTGAGACCCTTCACCTGCTTCGTTGCTCTTTGGAGGTACTCCAGCACCTCAACATCTGTCTTGTAGCGAGGGGCCCAAAACTGGGCACAGTACTCGAGGTGTGGCCTCACCAAAGCTGAGTGCAGGGGACTGAATGATCCCCTCCCTGCTGCTGCTGACAGCACCGTTTCTGATCCAGGCCAGGATGCCATTGGCCTTCTTGTCCCGCTGGGCACACTGCTGGCTCATGTTCAGCCGGTGTCCATCAACACCCCCAGGTCCCTCTGCCTGGCAGCTCTCCAGCCACTCCTCCCCAAGCCTGTAGCGCTGCTGGGGGTTGTTGTGGCCGAAGTGCATGACCCGGCATTTGGCCTTATTGAAACTCATGTGATTGGCCTTGGCCCAGCCATCCAGCCTGTCTAGATCCTTCTGTAGAGCCTCCCTACCCTCAAGCAGTTCAACACTTCCACCCAGCTTGGTATCATCTGCAAAGTTACTGAGGGTGCACTCTGTCCCCCTTTCCAAATCATCAATGAAAATGTTAAACAGGACTGGGCCCGGTACTGAGTGGCCTGGGGGACACCGCTCGTGACCGGCCACCAACTGGATTTAACTCCATTGACCACGACTCTTTGGACTTGTCCATCTAACCAGTTCTTTATTTTTTTTTATTTTTTGACATCACATCCTCCTGACTCAAATCAATGTGAAGTAAAAGTATCTGGGTTTAAAATAATGTTTTAAGTTGCAGAGGTTTCTGTTCTCCTTGGAGACAAACTGTAATCAAGCAAAAGCTGACAAACATCTTTGCCTGGGGCTGCCATGTAGTCATGCTTTGTTCCAGCATAAAATATTTGTGAGTAAAAGAAGGAATAATATTATGGTTACCTTGTAACATTCTCTAGGAAGAAGTGATGGTCCTGGAAAGAATCTTACTACAGACAATAAAGTTTGATTTGCAAGTGGAACATCCATACCAATTTCTTCTCAAGTATGCCAAACAACTCAAAGGTAAAATGTTACAGGGTGAGCAAGTAATGCCTGTTACTAACTTTCAAACCTAATTTATATTGACTGTGCAGCAATAATCAATTTCAAACTGTCCTTCCTAATTTTATTTCTTACAACTTTTCTGAATATTTTTCAGGAGACAAAAATAAAATTCAAAAACTGGTTCAAATGGCATGGACATTTGTCAATGACAGGTAAGGTACTTCTAGGAAAATTTTGAAGGTGAAATAGTTACTCTTGCTTATTTTATTCTGGGATTGGATATTTGTTTCACATGTTTGTTATGTATTTTCTGCCTATTACATGCTTTGCTGACCATGCTCATCAGTTTTTCTTTCCATCATTACCAGTGTTGTTATAGAGTATAGAAGCAGACCATTAAGACTCCTGCAATTTTGTGGTCATGATTTGGTGCTGCATTAAAAAAACAAAATTACTAATTGAAAGGGCCAAACCCAAACTATAGATCTCCAAGCAAGAAGCTGGCTTCTTGCCCAATCTGAGATCTATGGCACATTCTGAGAAAGGAAGTAATTTCCCAGTTCCATCATGTGGGTCAATATAATTTTTTTTTTTAAGTTGTATTTTGGTAGTAGTAAACTAGCCATTAAATTCAGTGAAGAATACAGGTTTTAGTGCTGGATTTACATTGCTTTTTTTGTACGTGTTTACATTTTATTGAAAAACATTTTGAAACTCTTAAAATCCAAATGCAGGCACCGTTCCCTAACCAGTGTGGTGCAGTGACAGCACGCTTGTGTTACAACGAACACGAGTGCTACTTTACTTAGCACTACAGGTGAGACTACAGTGGAACGTAGCTGCACATACCTGGGATATAATGCTGTCTTTTCTCTCCCACACCCACGCAGTGAGAGCTTTTCTGTTTTTGAACTCCAAACTTGACGTTCCTGTGCAGTTTAGTTTTGGTAACTTTTTTGTTTAACAAGGCTCTCAATTAAAACTGAGATATTACATTTTATACAGTGTTAACTATAGCTGTCCTATGTTAAAGTGTTGTGCTTTGACAATGAGGATTATCTTCAGGGTTGTGTTTTGTTTTGGTTTTAATATTCCAGTCTCTGCACTACCCTGTCACTGCAGTGGGAGCCCGAGATCATAGCTGTTGCAGTTATGTACTTGGCGGGCCGCCTGTGTAAGTTTGAAATACAGGAGTGGACATCGAAACCAATGTATAGACGATGGTGGGAGCAATTTGTCCAAGATGTTCCTGTTGATGTGCTGGAAGGTATGAAAAACATTTCCCATGGACAGAGGAATATGTTCTTTAGCTATGTGACCTGGGTTATAAGTAAATGCAATTGCCTTCTATCTATGTTTTAGTCAAAATAATCATGTGTAGAGTGTGTAACTCTGGTCAGGTAACTCATGTGCTATGCATTAACCAGGTTTTAAATTAAACTTGTTAGACTGGCTTTGTCTGAAAGCGTATTTAGTTATCATGGTCAGTCTTATGCTAAATATTTGCTTTACAGCTTGTTAGTTTTTAACACAGCTAATTGGCTGCTAAATTGTTGTGGTGTGTGTTTTCTATTTTTTTAATGATTCTCTTCCTATTTTAAATGAACACTGGGACTAATGGAGCCTGGTTTCCAGTGGTTTTCTTGTTGATGTTTGACCTTTTAACCAAATTATACCAGGGTGAATTTTTTTATGGTTTACCATGACTGAGGAACAGATTATGGGGGAACCCCATAGTTCTGATTATTTCTTAAATGGTTACTTGCTCTATTTTTATTATGACTTTTTTCAGATTTCCTTCAGTTTCAGATAGATCCTCTGCTCAGTCCTTGTCGGAGAGGGTTGTAGAATAGAAATCTCTCCAGTTTCTTCTACTGCATCAGTGAATGCTTGTGGAAAGAACTCATTTAACTTTTCTAGAACGATTTTCTTTTCCTTGAGTGCTGCTCTTGCACCTGATTATCAGTTGGTTCTACATGAAGAATTTAGTACTATTCCTTTAATTGGTTTCCTGAAACTTTTTGGCTGGCCTAACCAGATGTGTATGTTTTAACATACAATTGTCTTTCACACACTTTGTTACTGTGTTACGGCCCTGTTGTTACATGGTTACTTGGCTCTCCAAGCATACAGTGATGACTTATGGTGTATTAATACCAGAACACTTTATTCTTCTGGAAGGTGTGCATATACATTGATATATATTGTTCAGCATAGACAGATGAAACTCAGAAGTGCAAATATAAATTGAACAGTAGTCTGTTTTTAAAAAAGTCAAACCTGTGGTCGTTATAATGGAGAGTAATATTTGCAATGATTTTTTTTTTTCTGAAGTTGATGTCCAGTAAAAAGCTTAGTTGGTAATTGTGTATTAAGTGTACACTTGTACAATATGGGGGTATAATATTTTGGATTATTTTTTTTTTTTATTAAGACATCTGTCATCAGATCCTGGACCTATACTCACAGGGAAAACAGCAAATGCCTCATCATACTCCTCACCAGTTGCAGCAGCCTCCATCTCTTCAGTCTACACCCCAGGCACCTACGGTACAACAGTCCCAGCAATCCCAGAGTTCAGAGCAATCACAGACTCAGCAGCAAAAGGAGTCACAGCAGTCAGCACAACAGCAACAGCAGCAGCAGCAGCAGCAAACACAAGCACAGCAATCTAAAAAGCCCTCTCCCCAGTCAAGTCCTCCTAGACAGATTAAAAGACCGGCAGTAAGTTTAACTTTAACTTGTGTTTTCTTTTCAAGCTGATCTGATGTCCATTTGATTTAAAGGCTGCAGTGTGCAGTGAACTTTTGTTTGCTCTAAGGATGAACCTGGTAATTAATTTATTACATTAAGCTTCCCTTGGTTATATGGTAAGTGTGTTAATGTAGAACAACTTTTACAGTTTTGGCATGCCATGTTTTTTTTCCTAAATTGTAATTCAACATAAGCTATTGAGACTCTAACTATTACTGCTTCTGTGCTATCAAATACTGTTTTCACTATTAAGCAGGCTTGATGTAGGGAAGGGCTCTTGTGCCATACATGAATGTAGAGATGAGCACAATGCTGATCAAAGACCAGAGAGAAATAATATCTTCATTACAAATGTAAGAGACTGGTTGTAACTTGTAAAAGCATGTCAGAATTCTTAGAAAAACATCTTTCAAAGTATTTTAATAACATAGAGGCCTTTCAGTGCATCATACATTAAAGTCATCACTTTGTATTATCACCTCAACATTGAAAGTAAGAGGGTACATTAGCAACTGGATAGTATCGCAAATACTCTAAAATGTTTTTCCACAGTCAACAAGTTGAAATGAATCTTTAGACTTTAACCGACGCTTTTTGTGGGTTTTTTTTTCACTTGTGAAAAAAGCGTTAAAGTGTTACCCAAATCTTGTATGTACTTAAGAGTGTTTTCAGAATTAAAATCTTTTGAACAAGGCCATTTAGGAAGTAGATTTTTTAGAGCTTTTGCAGCTTTTGCTCTAACTTTTAAGTAATGGATATCCAAACTAGAGCACAGACATCAAGGTAGAAAAACTTGAAGCAAAACCAAAAATTCAGGAAGAAGCAGTAAATAGTAGAATGAAATAGAATTGGAAGAGTGCAGCGTCTTCATGGTATCATCCTCCCAAAACAAAAATCTAAACTCTTGAAAACCTTGGGTTTGTACTTGCAAGGTAAAGCCTACTATTAGAGGAAAAAATCTGTACTGAAATATTTAGTTCTTGCACTGAACTGCAGGGCTGTTCAAGATAGAAAACTGATGAAATGTGATAATTGACTTGAAAATTGGGAGTTCTTTATAGGTAATATGTGTTTCTTTTTATACTTTTTTCTACCATCAGCACAAATTCTGCTCAGATATTGGATCTGTAGGGCAGGGAACTCTTTTCTTATTCTTCTTCAGCAAAAATACCTCAGAAACTGGAGACAGCAATTTGGATTTTTCTGTGTGTGTGTTCATCTGACTGTAAGTTGTTAAGAATGCTTGTTCATTCCTGTAAAAGCTCTGCCTTTACAGTGCTACTGATTTCACCCCATCCCATGGTGGGTAATGAACTGCCTTAGGGAAGAAAATGGTACCTTTTTCAAGAATAGGATCTGTTGTTCTTGTACCAACTGCCTCTGGTCAAGCCGTCAGAGTAACTTATCTTTTCTTGAAATTAAGTTTGAGGTCCATCACCTAATAATAAAGGAAGTGATTAGTAACAGCTAGGAACGTGAGTCCTGGTACACTGTAGCAGCAAATATAAAGCAAATGGTGACTCAGTAGGAGTTTGCAGAAGAGCACAAGCAGCATGAATTTGAGAAAAGCGAACGGGATGATCTGAAATCATTCTTCTCCAGAAAGGAGTCTAAGAGAACAAGTTGTGTCGTGTTTGAAAAATATACTTGGTGCTTCAAAAATATTCTTCAGTTAGGCATACCACAAGCCTTACAATGCTTGCCTCCTTCTATAAATAGGGCTTTGCATGACTTCGCCTTTGGTTTGTACAGAACATAAATACACTTTGTTCCTGGAGGCCAGACTTGCTGTTTACATGAACTTTCCTAACTCTGTTACCTTCTCCTGAGCCAAGATACTTTCAGGCAACTGAGCCCGTGATTTACAGGCTCATACCAGATGTCTGAAGCATCTGCACATCCTCTGCCTCTCTAGTATGAAGAGCACTTCACCAAAAATATACAGGTGAATCATTAGATGTAAATAGTGTGTTTATTTAGATTAAACTAGAAATTGTTTCAATGCACGTAGAAATAGCACTAAAAGAACAGTTCCACTGGAGTGTGGATTGAGCTTATTATGAAAGTATTAAATAACAATAAGCATGCTAATAAATAACATTGACCCTGGGATGTCATGGCTGGAGCAATATAAACTACAATGCAGTAGAGAGACTGAAAAAAAGATCATCTCTGTTTTAGCAGCTGCTGGTATTAGAAAAGTGGTTTAAATGATTCTTTTTTTTTTCTTTAGCATAAGTACAGTTTAAACTGATGTTTGTTTTTCTGTCACACAAGCAATTTGGCTCCAATTGCTTCTTCCATTCTGATGGTGTACCTCAATGATGTTATTTTCTGAATAATACTCCATGGTTACAAATGCACAACAGTTGAACTGTTTGATGCTTGATCAACTGACTGCGTGGAATGGTTCTTTAGAAATGTTGCAGCATGTAGTGGAAACAATATAAAAGTGTGGGGAGATACAGTGTTTGCACAGGCAAAGAATTTAGTGCTAGAAAGTCGAGAAATGAAGACAGCAGATGGGGCTGTAAGAGTCACCAAGAAAAGTAGGTATGTTTGGAATGAGAACATAAAGATTGTCCTTAAAAGCAAGAGAGCAGCCAGAAGGTGGCTGGAGATGGGTTGAAATGATTGTCAAAGGAATATAAGAATGAGGTAGCCTTAAGCACACCTTGAGTACCTTTGCACTGGACAGCCAACAGCCTGAGAATACCCTTCAGAAGTTGAAGTGCAGTGTGTGCCCATTCTTGCTGGAACGGATCAGCAATTCATGAAGCCACTAGAGGTGAATAGTCCTCTAAAAAACCCCCTCTCATTCGGAAGACAGAGAAGCTAGATATTGTACCCCTCTGACTTTTATAATTAATTTTAAGTACATTTTTTGCTAAGCTTATTATACTTAAAATTTCAGTTAGATTTTCTGCTTTTCTCAAAGACTGTTGATGAGCCATCTCAGCTGGACTAAGTAAGGTGCAAAGATTTTTCTGATTCCTTTGTATGTGATTCTTAAAAAAACCCCACAAAACTACAACAACACGACAACAAAGAGCCAAGAAAAAACTTACAGTGGGAAGGATGTTGCGAGGTTTTGTGAGTTTTGCTCAATGTGTGTAATTTTTTTTTTTTGGGTGTAATGTTTGGCTTTTATGCAATGTTTTCCATCCAAAGGCATCCAAAATGTATTACACTGAGCAACGCTTTCACTGCCCTCCTGTACTGGTAAGTAAAACAGAAAGGCCTGAAGAGATGTTTGGCAGAGGTTGAACGACAGGTCAAAGCAGAATCGGGAACAGAGTCCAAGTCTCTTGCTTTGAGTTTAGTGAGCAATGTACCGGACCCTGATGCGTGTGCAGTGGATGATAAATAAATGAAACGAGATGTAATACTTAATAGTGAGAACAGCAGGAGACACTGTCTCTGAAACACCTGCTATTTTTTCAATCTTTTCATTCTACCAGTTAAGCTGGACTTTCCCAGTGTGATTTCCCTTTGTTCAGTGTTTGTGTTGCATCTGTCTGAGGAGGTTGGACATTATTAGCCTCCTAATAAAAATGTAGGAACAAATAAAGGGTTCATCCTGCCTCCTTTTAGGGGAAGGAGGAGGAAACTGGTTCTGAGTTGGAAACTGCTTCTGGTTTAGTCAGATCTGCAGAAAAGCTCTTCAGCAGGCTCTAAGTTGTTTCCTGTTTTGCTCAGCTGTTAACCATTTTAAAATGCTTTGTATTTTACGGTGGTCTTAATTCCTTTTTTTTTTTTCTTTAACAGACTGTATCTCCAAAAGAAGAAACAAAGGCATCAGGTAAATGTTAATATTCTATTCATATTGCTTTTATTTTACTGTTTTAACCAGAAGTCCTTTGCTGATATGTGCTTAGTTTGTTTCCTCACAGGGTTGGCTATTCTAAGCTGTTTTGATCCTAATAATGCATCTTTAAATATACACTGTAACTATTTCTGAAGTGTTCCTAACTGCAAAACTTAAAAAAAAATGGACTATAAGTGTGCCCCAAGAGTCCCTTAATAACAGTCCATTCAGTAGAACTCTTGCTAAATGACTTGACTCTATGCATCATTTGAGGTAGTTATTCAGCAAGCCGTGGGACCTTGATGTAGCTGAAGGTACCACATCATTAAATAGGTGCACTAATAATAAGTCTGTTGGTAATTAGTGACACTTGTAATCAGTTGTTGGCATGGCTGCCAGTAAAAGGCATTTTGTACCAATATATAGTCTAGCTTAGAACATGTTTCACCGCAGTGATCACATCTAGTTCTTTTTTGTTTTAATTTTTTTCTTCTTTTTTTTGCTGGTTTGGAACAATGTATTTCAGGATAGCTAGAACGTGATTCTGTAACATTTCCTAAGTCTGGCATTTCTCCTTCTCTGGCTCTGCAGAGAGTTATCTCTTCTCCTTCCTCAGTCCTGTGCAATTGCCATTTTGTTTCTTTTCTAGACATACATTCCCCTGGCAGAGCATAGAGATTTGTTTTAACTATTTACAAGTTACAGTTTTGTGCTAGAAGAATGTACACGTGCTCATCTTCACTTACGTACTGTTATTGGGACAATTTGTCTCTAGTTATAAAACACATAGCTTGAACTCGTGTTCTTTTGGAAGACTTGTGTGTGTGTTACTTGATGCCACTTTATGTATGCAAAGGTCCTGATTTTACTTTTTTGTCTTAAACATACCTAGTATGTAGTATTTCCACTGTACTTTTCCATAATGTGATATATGATAATCATTTACATGAGACCATAGCTGGCATTTGGAAAACAGTGCAGCGCAGTAGCCAATTAGGAACTTGTCAATGTTTTCTAGAACCGCCACCACCATCTAAAATTCCTAAAATTGAAACTTCGCATCCACCAATACCTCCTGCACATCCACCTCCAGGTAAGCTTTTATTTTCTTAAACACATTTACTGTTGCCTTTAACTGCCCTGCTTTCCATTCAGATGGTGAGAACGGTGTGGGGACAGGGAGTGTTATATCTATTATCCAGCTTAGCAAATAAAAGCATTTGGCAGATAAGCTCTAGAGGGAATTTCGTCTTAGTAGCACAGAGTTTTCCAGACACATGGAAAGGTTATGATGGAAACAAGACTATGCTAGGTGGACAAAGGTAGAACATAGCTGTGACCATTAAAGGCCTGGAAGACCAAAACTAATTGTCACTACCAGGCAAAAAGGAACGTAATGTTCTCCAAGGATGGCAGATGTCGTATTTGTATTATCAGAGTATCTTCTGAGTGTCCTGTAGAAGTCCTTCTCTTTGGTGTAGAAATTCTGCAGGTGTGTAGCTTGCAAACAATGAGGGAGACATTTTTTTTTTTTTTTTGCTGTGTCCCAAAAGAGGACTTTCATCCCACCACAGAACTTAAAATGCTGCACACAGGCCTTATGTTTGCAAAATAAACTGTACTGTTGTAAAAAACCTGCTTCCAGCACCTTGATGTGTTAGCTGTCCTTCCAGTGACCCTTAAATATGACATAAATGTTTTACAGAGCAAGGCCCATACTGTAGCTGCAAGGTGACAGCTTCTAACAGGGAGTTAAGAGAGAGAAATCCAGTGCTCTGAAATACAGTAGGACTATTTTTTCCCATTTGTTAAAATCCAATTAAGAATGAAGATGTTCTTCTAAATATCGTGTTTGTTATTCCTTCAGTTGTTTTAAGTCCAGAACATGCACCTTGCATCCACAACGATTTAGAAAATGAGCAAATGGGGAAATGATTGCCTGCTGTAATTTAGGAACTAGAAGTCATTGAAATCATAGGTACCACAGCCAGCATACCCACTTTGTGTGACCACCTTGTAGCTGTCCTAGAGGACAATTTTCCTGTTAAAATTATGACTGCTTAGGTAAGGTAAATCCTGTTTAGGCAGGTAATGAATTTGTTTCCCCTGTTAGCTGAAGTTTTGCTCTTAGAACTTGTGTATAGAACCACATCTTTGTATAAGCACTGAAACATTTTAAGAAGGCTCTTTAGAGATCAACTCTTGTCTTTTAAGGGGCTCTGAGAAAAATCTGATGAAAACTAAGAAAGCTTATTGACCCAATGAACAGAAGTACTAGAAGGTGAATTTATCTCAGATTCCATTTAGCATTGTTGGTTTAGTTGTTGCATGTCACCAGGAATGACTGCCCATATCTGCTTCTAAATAACTTTTCTTACTGAAAAATGGTTTAGATGTTTATGTACACAAGCAAGATGGATGTCAAGATGCCCTAAACTCTTTTTTGCTTGGCATTTTACTACTGACTGTATGATCATACAGAGATGTTGCCATTAGGTCAGTTTTATTATTGTAATATTCCTTACTTTGTAATGTCTGCATTTAGAAGGGAGGGGAAAAAAACTAAGACTCTTAGAAGACAGTTTAAAGCATGTTCTTACCATTAAAGCATGTTCTTAGCAGAAATGGCCAAGTACAAAAGTGTATAATTCTGACCTTTTTATGAACTTCCCCAGACTGTCAGGTACTGAGTCCTCTGAAACTAATCAGTGGAACAAAGCTGATCAGATTTCATGTCCCAAGCAATCTATTGCACTTTCTTACTTACCCTCCGGTTTTCTTTTTTCTTTCCTTTGGTAAGCAGGTTTAGGACTGAGTGTTAAAGACTTGAGACTTTGGTGTGTGTTCTCATGTAGTATTTCCCAGTGTGGGAGGCAAGTGAAGTGCAGAGGGTAATCCCAGGCCACCTCCTGGAGCATAAAAGAGGTAGAAGGGGGAGACCTGGACTAAAGAAGATGGAAGCACTGATCAAAGGATTTTTGGTATCTTGTATCCCCAGACTTTTAAAATCTGCTAGTTGTGATTATGTCCATTCAGTCTGCTGATTTCTGCTGATTTTAGAACAATATTTAAATTACAAGAAAATAGCAATTAGGGTGGAAGATGTATTTATTAACTTGTAGAATGGGAAAAGCTGAACTCTGAGCTTCGTTACGCAGCTTAGTTATTTTCTGTTCATAAAAGAAGGTCTGACTGGATACCCTATGGCATTTAGAGACTTAAGAGAATCGAGTCCTCTTTTGATATGCTAACTGGAAGGGAAATATAAAGTATTCAGAAGGTGGTTTTGCCACTACCCTTCAAGAAAATAAATGAACGTTTCTTTTCCAGAGCGCAAACCTCCTTTGACAACTGCTGTTTCCATGGGAGAAGCAGAGCAATCTACTACTGTGGACTCGGTGGATATGCCAAAGGTCCAGATTCCTCCCCCTGCTCACCCGGCCCCAGTGCATCAACCTCCACCTCTGCCGCATCGGCCCCCGCCCCCACCCCCCACCAGTTACATTACAGGGATGTCTACTACTAATTCGTACATGTCAGGGGAGGGCTACCAGAGTCTCCAG
>NW_009724419.1:15550-19375 GCF_000703405.1 Apaloderma vittatum
TACCACCGGCCTACGGACCACCAGCTCACCTACCGTATCATCCTCATGTCTATCCCCCCAACCCTCCGCCACCAGTTCCACCGCCACCCCCTGCTTCCTTTCCCCCGCCCAATATCCCACCTCCTACTCCGGGATATCCTCCTCCACCTACCTACAACCCCAACTTCCCACCTCCGAGACTGCCTCCAACCCATGCAGTGCCACCTCATCCGCCTCCAGGGCTGGGAATGCCACCGGCTAGTTACCCCCCGCCTACTGTCCCCCCGGGGGGGCAACCACCCGTCCCACCTCCAATCCCACCACCTGGGATGCCACCGGTAGCAGGACTTGGACGTGCTACGTGGATGAGATAGCATGAGAGAATTTGCACGGTAGCCCTTTCCGGTGACTAGGCAGGAGTAGCTAGCCAAAACCTACTTTGTAAAAATGAAGAGGAGGGTAATTTGTATAATTTAGATGAAGAAATAAGGAAATGAAAATTTAGCTGATCTGTTTGCTGTATTGTTTATGGTGAGTTATATAGGCTTCTAGGTTTTAATCAGCTTTGCAGTATCTATTCTAACTTTATACATTTGACTTAAGTTTAAATTTTCTTGAGTTATTCCAGCACTGGATTACTTTGTACTAGCAAAACCAGCCATATTGGCTCAACTATATCAGTAAGAAGAAAATTTCCTTCTAGAAATCAGTGCCTATTTTTGAGTATCAAAATAGCCAGATAACGTGAAATTTGATCTATAGTAAGAAACTTCATTTTTTAGTAATAATTAAAACAACACGATGTCAAGCGTAAAAGCTACTTTATTTAAGAGAGATTCTGAATGCTAGCTGACTGGAATCATTTTGAGGTGTTTGCCTTGCTGATATTTTTGGTTTGGAATGTACTGGTATCTTAAAGTATTGTATGTTTACACCTATTTGCAAATTCCTGTACATAATATATATATTTTCTAAGTGTGAAAGTCTGAATGTAACAACCTACTGTGATGTACATCCTGGTTATAAATGAGACTACTTTGTTCACATCTACCCAAATAAAATCGGTTCAGAATTTAGTGGGTTTCCAGGTTATTCATAAGAGTTTGGAATTTGTAACCGTGGTACTTCCTGCAAGATATTTCAGCAGTGGTCTCCCAAGTCTTATTCGTCAGTTTATTTAAAAAGAAGGTATTTTATTTTAGTCAACTAGAAGTATACACTATCACAATCAATCTCTTACTTCATTTTTACTAAAATATTTCAAATTAATGTTTTACACACATTATCAAAAAAATCTGTACTATTACTTTCCCTCCCCAAAAAAGCCAGAGTGGTTCAATAATAGGTAAAAATGCGTGCTAAGGTCTAAAGAATTTTGCTATGTACACAACAGCAGGTGCTAACTTCTCCAGTTCTTTGTAAATCATGTACAGAAAATATAGCAGGGCTGTAAGATCACAGGTTTAACAGAAATCAAACTTTAAACTGATTTCTAAAGCAGCACAAATAGACTTTCCCCACATTATGAAAAATATACAATTTTATCACTTTACAGTCATGCACTTTGAAAAAGATCAGTAGTACTCTTCCCCCACGGTTTCTAAAAAGATAAAAGGTCACTTCAACACTGATTTCTTTTAATATCTAATATTTGGATAAAAATGTGCCTTTCTTGAACGAGGTTGTGCTCAGCAGTCTTACCAAGGTGCAAAGAGCTGGTTACAGCGCAGCGTTTCAGAAACTGTTACGGGAACACCACTTACTTCAGCCCCTTCAGCAAAGGTCAAGGATCTGATTTTACTTTCCTTAAGCAAGCAAAGCCCATTTGTAAACAGCAGATGCTTTCTTTGCCAGAGGATTGCAGAACCCAGGGCTTCGGTCTCGAGGAAATTCAACTTGGGCTGCTGCCCCAAATCTGTCAGTTCAGTGGCTGCTCTTTCAAGGGATGGTCCCCTCCAACTTCATGTGCAAAGCTCCTCAGGTAGTTTTTGCTGAAGGCTTGGCGTGTGGATAAGTGAATTTAAATACCTGTGTGTAAAACATCTTTTTAGACAGCTGGAAGTTCAGCACCCAAGTCCTCCTGTAAAGTCATTGAGCGTCATTTCATCCCAGGAAGATGCTTTTTAGCTCAAATGGAGCCAAGGGTGAAGAGTAGCGAGCCTAAACACACCCCCAAAATAACACCCTGGTACACAGCACTGTCCTGTCCTGCAAAATCAATGATGTGCATCTTGCGCTGAAGATTTATGCTGCCAAATAGAATCTTTAAAAAAAAATGAGATATACCTTAAAAGTACAAAGCTGGTTTGGCTGAACTACTGGCTACCCCGCACGCTGGGTTTGTGGGATTTGCAGTGCTAACAGATCTCAGTTGCACCATTTCTCTTATGGGTGAGATCTGCAAGGGGATTGAAACAAGCTTTACTTGAAGTCACTGAACAGATTTTGAGAGAGATTTGATAGCAGGGAATATCTGAATGAAAATTATATAGCTGGTGAGACTAGTGATCTGACTAGTTTAGGTCTTGTTGAGAGGACCTGCTAGTCTGACACACTCCCAAAACAGCAAGCACGTCTCCAACACAGCGCTAAGTGCTGGCAACGTTTGCATTGCTTTAGTTAAAATTCACTGACATAAATTAACCTTGTTCCCGAGAGGCTTAAGTTTTCTGCTTAATCCAGCAATTAGATGCAACCAAAATAGAAATGGGCTTTCAAGCAGATAAAGTAACCCTCTGTTCAATGTTAGATGTTAAGGAAGAATGATGCCTCTGCTTTACATCACCTGTTCTGGTACAGAAGTCCCAAGGTATAAATTCTACAGGAGGAAGACAAGTCATCAACAGTGACTAGAGACTGGAGGTCAAAACAAAAAGAGGAGAAAATCCAGAAGCCTGTAAAGATGCTGTATTTTAAAGGAGACAAGAGTCTAGACTGGATTTTTCTGGGCATGCTGGGTGTAAATATAATTCGAGTAGCTAGCTCAGCTTTCGCTGACTGAGCAGTAGTAAGGAATAAACTACGGTGAACATGTGAGTGTTTTGGGGGTGGTGTTTTTTTTCAAATAACCTACTCAACTGTTACATTTTTATTTCTGCAATGAATAAGGAAGTGGTGCTTACTGGTTACTATGTATTTTGGTTGTGTTCCTTCTCTTTTTTTACTTGTTACAGATCTGGGCTCTGACACTCCAAATTACTCTGTACCATGGGACCAATTACTTTTCAAAACTTGCAGCATGGGCTCCTTGGTACTGGATCCAGGCTCCAAGTTAATAAAATATCACAAGTCAGGAACTCAACTGGTAGAACAAATTAACGTTAAGACCCTGTGCAGCTAATTCTGCTGTCTGTAGCTGTGACCAGTTCTTACAGAGAATAAAGTGATGGTATCTGAGGTCATTAAATCTTCAAACTAATCACCAAAATCGATGCAGCTTCTGAAGAGGAGGCTTTAATCCTTTCACATGCCTGTGTTAAAAATTATTTTACACCAATGATTTTAATAACCAAACCCTGCTTCCTTGGACTATTGGGAAAGAACACCTAATAAAATACAGGGACAGCTGCTGTGACAACTTGGAAAAAAGGGTTCAAATTCTTACAACTATACAAGCAGCTACTCCACAATAGCAAAATATAAGTCCCGTTGTTTTATATGCAATCATTAGAAGAAGGAAAAACCCACATTTTGGTTCATTAACAAAAATAAAGCTTGAATGGCAGGAAGTAGTCTCACCCGACAGCCCATATTTATGGAGTTTTTATTCAGCTCTGCAAGGTGGCTGGTTGGTTACCTTACACAGGAGCCAGTATAGGTGAGGGATCCAAAAGGAACATTAAAACC
>NW_009724420.1:0-39730 GCF_000703405.1 Apaloderma vittatum
TGACCTGTGCCAGGGGAGCGCTACGGCTGGGACAGAACAAAAATCACAGCGAGGTGCAGTGAATGCGACGCTAAACTCATGGGAAATGCCACCCCAAAGCTCTGGCCACGCTGGGTAAACTCAGGTCGTGAAGCAAGGAAATGAAAAGGCTATCGGGTTGTTTTATTGCTGTTGTGTCTGCCCGCAATACAAATATTCACAAATTGAGACAAGGCAGTTACAAAAATCTAATTTGTATGTGTCATGTTCGTATGTGGACAATATACAGGAAAAAAACCCCAAACTATCTACAAGCAGAAGTTAATTTAGAACCAAGTTCAAGAAGGAAATCAAGACAATCATGGTCAAACATAGCTATTTATTTTCTCTTATAAACAGCCTTCAGTTTCTTATTGAAAAAAACCTAGAATTTAAATATTCTGTCCCATCACATACAACAATCTGTATACATTATTTACAACTCTCAAATAAACATGTTGCAATGTTCAGACATTCAACGTTTGTTTTTTTTTCTTTCATCAAAAGCTGTTCTCTTTTAAACCTAATATATCAATCAGTGACTACAAACTGAAGCAATATTGGCACAGTTAGCTTAGAGTAAGGGTTCTCATCTTGCAATTTACTTTTTACACCACATTTTCTCCCTTATATTTTAGGATTCTAAAGGAAGAGGAAAGGTTAGTGTTGCTTTCCTAATTCGTTTCTTTCCCCTCAAAAACAGCCTTTTATTCAAACCTCGTTCACTTTTATTGCTTTCTTCACTTGTCCATTGCACATCAGAGTATGTGCCTCTAGGTACTAAGCAACACAACCACAGCACGCTGAAATAGTAAAACAGCCATGAAAATAAGCGTTCCCTCCGCGACACGTCTCTGAAAAATGTCATAAGTTGCAAACGTACAAAAATAATGAGTATAGTTTAGTGGCTATAAAAATTAATTTCCCCTAAAAATACAATACTCTATGAACAATTTAGGGAATCGGTTCTTCAAACAAAATTTGATATTTACCTAGACTGCAATCTTAACCCGGCAAGAGGAAATTGTAAGAAAAGCAGAAAAATAAAAAAGGTTTAACACTTAAAATAACCTACGTTAGTCTCATCTTAAAAGAAAAGATATCCAGGAAAAGACGACAGGCATCCATGAAACTGCTAGTGGTTTTAGTAGTGCAGTCTGGAAAATAGACAACCAATACCAGCAGTGAAGGAAACGAGATTCAGTGTACCAGGGAATCTTTTAGTGAAAGAAAAGCAAGGAGTCCGTGTTTGTGCTGCAGCTTTTTAAATAGTCCAACTAAAAGGGGGCATCTTATACACAGTAATACAGCACTCTAGCAGGTAGGAAGCGGGGCAAGAGGGCAGCAAGAAAAAAAACCAACCATCCAAAAAGGATGTTTTTGTATTAAAATTGTGTCTGGCTATTGAAGAGAAAAGGGAGAGGGGACAAGAAATGGAAAGGAACAATCTGAAAGGTAAATAAAGTCCATAGCAGCAAATAGGTATCCTTACCTGTTAAATGAGTGTCAGGGAGACTGGGAGAATGTTCAGTTCCTAAATACTGAGTAAGGACAGTGCTCCTCTCTATCTTACAGTAAAAGCAAAAGTTCAAAGCTCTACATTGCATAGTAAGCAGTAAAAGAAAGCTGATGCTTGCAGACGGGCCATCTGCCCCTAGAAACCTGTTTTCTCCCTTCATCTACCATTAAGCTCCCTGCAACAGCACCACGTGGCATTTTTATTTGCTGGCCGGAGGATTAACTTGTATCCCTGCCTTGAATTTGAAAGACTTCAGAAATTATTTCTGCCAACCTAATGTATCCACACAATCTAAACGGCATCAACACTGGCAAATCTGGCGGAACTTGACCATCTCAGCAGAGCTTGCTCCATCCCATCTCTAGGCAGATGACCTCCTCAAGTCACCACCCCAATCACTGACGTGGTCTGAAAAACATCACCCAGCGCAGAATTTAAGGGCCCCTTTCCACTGGAAGGCTTCAGCCAGCACCAACAGCCCAGCCTGGGATAATGCCACCAGCACCTTCCACTTCCGATGACGACGAAGCTGAAAGTTTTTGTCTCGTGATACTTAGAGTCCATCTGTAACGTGGGCCTAGAGCAGCGCAGGGTTCGTTTGGGGTTTCTCTGGGGTTTATTTGGGGGGCAAGGGGGTGTCCTTGCCCTTCAACCCAACAAATGCACTATTTTATAAAACACATTCACTCGATCCAGATCCCGTTTGTACAACATGGCAACTTGTTTAGCATTTTCAATGTGCCCTTACTTCAAGAGTGTAAACACACATCAACGTCTGGTCCCACTTCTTTTTGAAGCAAAAAAGAAAAAAAACAATTAAAAGCTGCAAATATAAACAGCATAGGGATAATAAATCCCAAACACTGCATCCATATCTTTAACGTTGTTATTTTCAAGTGTTGTGTAATTAAACAATGTGTTCATACAGCTGTCAGGCAAATCATGATCTCCAAGCTTTTATTACATGCCTAGAAACTATTCTGTCAAAGCGTTCTCTACTGCCAGATACTGAATACAAAAAACACACTCTCCACATAGGACTAATTTTCTTACAGAATACATTCTAATTCTGATTGGCTGAACTGAAACAGACGTCTCGGAATATTTAGAATTGGCTATTTAAGAAAAAAAATCCAAAAAACAACAAAATAACCTTCCAGAGCACAAGTATGCCAAAAATGAGAAGTACTGCACTGCTATCCCTCCGAGCAAATCCTCACATCTAAATACTTTTATTTTGCCTTTGTTGCTGGTGCATGACACCAAGCCAAGGAGACAGCTTTAAATCTAATGGAGAATATCTCCTATTTAGCACCTTGGAGCAGGCTTCCGCCCTTCTCGCTCTCGCATCTTGCTGCGAGGCGATAACAGGAGTTCTAGCACTGGTTCAAAGGCTCCATGAACACACACACGCAGCCTCTCGAGCAGCACTGACTCGACTCAGCAAAGCTCTTTTCACTGGAAGGTTTCTAAGATTATTTTTTTTTATATCAAACTGCACCTGCAGCGCTCTTCATTCTTCTATCGCTGGAAACTTCCAGTCATTAAGTGCTCCTCTGATAGAAACACACATAAAAAGGTTGTGTGTGTAAGACTGCATTCTTAAATTCAGCTTCCTGCACGACTGGAGCCTGTTTGAAATCATGCGGTTCGAATTTGGGAGCTGAGCTGCTTTTGCATAGTCAGGTGGACGCTGACCGCGTGAGGTTGAACTTCTCGCAGGCGATTCTCATTTCTGGTTTGAGAAAACACAAGGCTAGAGAGGCAAAGACACTAACCCAAGTGGGGGAAGGCCACATTTTGATTTAAGTCTTCTCAGAAATGGAAGATGCACTTAGCAAATGACAAACCACAAAAAATTCACCAGTATGTTCCTGGAACTTTTCCCAACTGCTGTAGTTGCTTGGGGATGAGCTGCAATTGTAAATGGGGGACAACACCATCACGCTAACAAAAATCCAGAAGTGGTCCATGAAATTATATTCCAAGACACATGTCCTACCACAGAAAACACTGGCGCTCCCCAGCTCCTCCACAGAGCCAGGCTTTTTATTCCTAACTTAGAAAATTTCACGAGTTATTTTTTAAGCCAGAATTTTTCTTAGTATTACCCCAGTGCATTTTTTTTTTTTACACTTTTTACATATTTCCCTAACTGTATTTGTGCAAACTAACAGTTCATTTGGCAAATGCTAGGAAACTTAACAAAAGTGACTGACCCAAGTTGACGCTTCCCTGCTAAAAAAATAAAACTGACTATGAAAAGCCAGAACCGATGGCAACAGACCTTTAACTACTTGCTAAGCACAGGTTCTTCATAATTTTGACACGAGCTTCATTGTTTCATTTGAGCGACTAGAACTTCACCATCACTTTTCTTTATAAGAAATATCTATTTTGAAAAATTCTACATTAATCTCTACAAAAATAAGACAAATATTTGTATTAAAAGCTGGAGATCATGGACTTCAGTAAGTTATGGCTTTTTTTTTTAGTGTAAGCATATATATATTTTTCTAAAACAAGTATCAGTAAGTGTCCTGGGTGTTAGTTTGTATTTTCTATTTCCAGCAATGTTCAGTATTGTATGTGCTTTGCACCTCAGAAGTGAGTCTGCCAAGGCACTTAAGAGAATGTAAGCGAGTCTTTTAGGGACTTCATGAGAATGGGCTACCACTGACACGATACAAGAACCCATCCACCAGCAGAGTCAATCCCTCAACCAAGCATGTTTCCTTTATAAACACTCAGCACCTGCTAAAATTCCACAATGAATAATAACAATTTTAAAAAAAAAAAAAAAAGCTATTCACCACGTGTCACTAACAGAGAAAAGATTTTTCCCTAATAAAAGCACAGAAAGTAGATCTTGGCTGTTATTAGTAACAGCATAGGATTTTGTTTTGTTTTTTTTTAAAAAAAAAAATTAACAAAAAACAAATACCACACGCTTGCTCAAAGAAACAAGTGACTTGAAGAAACCCTCTTCCTTTTATCTGTCCTTAGAGGTGAGCTTTTCAATGAGTTCTTGAAGTGGTGCAAGTTCTCTTCTATCAATAAGGTTGAATTCCTGTAACAAGGACAAGGAGAAAGACATACATACAGAATTTTATAAGTGCAGCTCAGGTCAGAAATGTTTTCCACATAGAATTTATTCAGTAGCGGGCTCTTCGAGTCCAGGTTTAGCCACTACAGCATTTTATGTCTGTCAGCCCTTTAGCTAAGGCGGCGTTTCACTGCCTACAGCTTTTTCCATCTGCCTAGAAAGAGGAAACACTAAGAAAAACTTTTATTTTTAAGTAAGGGGAGTTAGGGATCATAGCGTTGAAGGATGCACAACTCTTTTCCATCTAGCTTCCAATACAGTCCTCTCTCTTCTGTTAGGAATTGTGTTCTACCGAGTTATTTGGGAGGGAACACATTTCAGTACTCAGTTTTGCAATAAACAAATACTCTTGAAAATCTTCCATTCCTAGTAGTAAATATACTATCTTAGGGTCCTGGAAGGTGTTGACTCTCCTACAAATACACAAGCTGTTAAGAAACCAAAAGAGCTTCGATACAATACCTTCTCGAGAATCTAACTGTAACTGTAATGGTCCTGCCAGTCTTACCTGAACAAAGAATATAAAGTGCTTGAAAGAAGTGTTAAGGTGTGCCTCTTCCTGCAGCTGGATCACTGGATCAAAGTGCTGGTGATAAATGTGAGCATAAACTCTGAAGAGACGCTTTAAAATTGTCTTTGCCACTGACATGAAATTCTTTGGGAACGGTACACCTAGAAATAAGAAAGCAGACGGCTTACACTGATGTATTTTGAAAACCATTATAACCCAACCCTACCTCCTGCACAAGAAGGGCTCTTCTGTGTCACTCAGCAATTCCATTTGTAAGCCAGACCATGTACTTAGGCTGAAGTACACCGATAAGCTCACTGAATAAACCAGGGGGGAGGTTTTCCTCCTTTCAGCAGACCAGTGGCTCACTACCTTTTTCCAAGACAAACCTGACTACATTTCTACACTGAACTCTACTAGCTTCAGCTTCCAGCTACTGCATCTTCTTATGTCTCCACACAGTTCCCTGAAGAGCCTCCTCTAAGAACCTTCCTCCCTTCTGGCAGGACTCAGATCCAAACACGGGTATCTACTGTGCTTTCAGATGCCCTTTCAGTACCTGCCTGGCCTCCAACTGCCAACACAGCAAAAGGAAAACACCTGCTGCAGGTCTGAGTGCTACGAGTGCCTCCATGTGCGTGTCCAAGAGACCACAGGGTACTCCAAGGGACACCACGTACCTTTGTGTATCAAACTGAAACCACCTTTGGTATCGGCCAGTTCTACACTTCTCTTGTCTGAAGGGAAATCAGAAATAGGCTCTATTCCACCTGTCTCCAGCCCAGCAAAAGGATTCCTGTTTCCACCCTGCTCATCACCAGCCCTCAGCCATAGGCTACTGCTTTCTTAACTGCCTCCTGAAGAACTCTGAAACATGCTCTTCCCAGTCATTTCACTGAAAATGCCACGTAAAATCAGTTGCAAGAGCAGATCGTTGTCAATGCACAAGCTTTATGAAAATTGCTTAGGGAAGAACGACTGGCTACGGGGAGCAATAATCTCTTCACCTAACACATCACACAGCGGTTTTCCAGCCAGCTTAGTTCTTCTGCAGTCTTTCCAGTTGCTGAAGTCCTGTCTGAAGGCCAGAGGCACCAGCTGGATGCCGCAGACCAGAAGCAGGCTCTCACCAATCCTTTAAAACCCCAGCAAGCCCATTTTCATACTCCTACTTGAGCTTGCCCTGCTTACAGGTACATCACATCTTCACTGGCTGCTAGATCGCACGGGAATTTCATTTTTAGACTTCTGAAAACAAATTCAACTGTGGCTATTGACTGTAATTCCTCTTATGACTTGTACCTCAACTCTAAACACTAAACTCAGTGCCACAGGATGTAAATAAGCCCTGCTCAAACCTATCGAGCAAGGACGACTTAGCTTTTTGTTGCTTCCTCACAAATTAACCAGCCTTACATCTGCTTAACTACAAGGGAAAAGAAAATGCTCCTTGATTCTGACAGGTAGCCCTGTTTCTCTGAAAAGGCTTCTTGAAAATGGGTCAAATGCTTCAGAAACTGCTCACAAAATAAAAGCAATTAAGAAACTCCATTCCTTTTTCTACAACGGATTCTAAGCTTGTGGGTAGTGGTGTACTGGAAAACTGCCAATTAGGAGCTTTAGAAGAAACAGTTCTTCACGCCTCTTGAGGAAGGGTTTTTTTCTCATTATCAGTTCTAAACTGGTGGTTGTTGATTACTTTCCTCGTGCTTTTCTGGAAGAAACCACTTCAAAACATACATCTCTCATCTTCACTTGAAAAGAAGAAAAAATCATTAACTAGAGATCAAAGATGCAACCCAGCTGCTTTGGAGGTAAGGCCTAGGAGAAGTTCCTCATGCAGAGCAAATAATGTTTTGCATCAGAAAACTACCAGTCTGTATCCAGGTGTTTTAAGGTTTTGAGACCCTCTGCCTCACTTCTAGGGAAACAACCCACTGCTTAAAATTAAAACAGAGCAGATTTAATCCACACAATTGTTCAACAGAAACAGTACTTGATGCTTTCAGAATTGTGAGTGATCTTTATTAGGAGTACTAACACATGGATCAGAGTTCAGAAATTAACACATAAAATTTATCTGACAGGATCAAAGTGCGTTTAAATGCAAAACGTAACCTTTTAAATTTGTCCTACTTCGTCAGTCATTTAGGAGACCTTTTAACGCTTTAACATTTCTGTATTTCTACACAACTGCAATCCAAATACATCGGTTCTATTTTACTTATTTACTTTACCTATTTTAGAAGGAAATAGCGTTTCATCATCCAGCTGATCCTGGACCCAAGTCATCAGGTAATCAATGTACTTTGGTGCAGAGCACTTAATTGGTTTCTTTATGTTTGTCCCATCTGCCCAGTGGTACTCGTATCTGGGTTGGGATGACAACAACAAGACATTTCTTAACACAAGTGAATCATTCATATCAAGGCCTGGAAGGCGGCTCTTCCTGCTCCGCTCCCTGTACTCCTGCACCCTCCCACAGCCCTTCCTTGAAACTAAGGTCCAAATGTTCCCGAGTCATCCACGGCTCAACCATACCCAACCTCCCCACAGCTGGACTCTTCTGCAGTCTGTGAAGGCCTTAAAAACTTCACCCTTTATAGCACAACTCATTCATCCTCCTCCCAAAATACAGACGGCAGCCTGTGGTCAAACCTGCATCCCTAGACATCAAGAGGTGCTATATCAAGTTTCCAAAATCTGAAAGGCCATTAGCTACTTATTCTTTCTTTAAAGCTTTTAAAATTATTTTTAGCCCCCCTTCAAAAGAAAAATATTACAGCCTGTTGAAGTGAAAGCTCAAAAAGTTACAAGAAATTCTCACCCAAATAAAAGCTAAACTCCAGGGCTGAAATCAGTGAAAGCACACAATCGATAATTAACTTGAGGTTTCTCCCAATCAGCCTTAGCAATGGGCTTCTCTTCATCTCAGCTGGCAGAGAACCGCAAAGTGAGCAGCACTCAACATCTGCAGCAGCTGCCAGCCAGACCCCTAAAATTTATGGAATTTCTTTACATTTGACACAATTTTCACAGATTTTGCATAACAGAGGGCCAAGCTACATCGTCTCTTGCCATAGATCCTAAATAATGACTGTATGAAAGACACAGAATAGATTCAGAGTAAGATTAATGTCAGAGCATGCTATTACCAAACCAGAAGCTGGTACTAAGTGCCTTTCAACTAACAACAGAAAGCTTTTAGACTCAGTAACCCTCCTTAGAAACAGATCCTATCTCAAAGTCTAGCACTACCATAAAGCACACCACAAAGACTGAGAAAAAAATCTCGGCTTCTAGTTATAGCCCTGACCCACTTGATAGTTGCAGGCCAGTAACTGCCTCCTACCTTAATTTTTCTAAGGTATCAGACCCTTAGAAACTACTGATGTGAGCGTGCAAAACTCATGCCCTTTTTATCCTTTTCCATGCACAAAGCTAGTAATATTGACATCTTTTATGTAGCACATTTCTTAAATAGATTCCAGCATCATTCATTTTACAGTTACAGTTTCAACTTGCACAATTTAAATGCCATGGATGAAGGTATCAAACAGCATGCATTTGGTGTATGATACGATCAACGTGAGCCAACAGCATGTGCTTGCGGCCGTATCCTGGGATGCATCAAGAAATTTGTGACCAGCAGGTCGAGGGAGGTGATCCTGCCCCTCTGCTCTGCCCTTGTGAGATCTCAGCTAGAATACTGCGTCCACCTCGGGAACTCCCAACACAAGCAAGACATGGAGCTGTTGGAGCGCGTCCAGAGGATGGTCAGAGGGCTGGAACATCTCTCCTACAGGCTGAGAGAGTTAGGCTTGTTCAGCCTGGAAAAGAGAAGGCTCCGCGGAGACCTTCTAGTGGGCTGCCAGGACAAGTCTGCAGAGTGAGAGAAGCAGGGTTGTCTAGTTCGTACTGGGAGTGGGGGCACTGGGTGGAAGCTGGAAGAGCGTAGGTTTAGACTAGATCTAAGGAAGCAGTTCTGAACCCTGAGGGTGGCGAGGGACTGGAATAGGTTGCCTGGGGAGGTTGTGGATGCTCCATCCCTGGAGGTGTTCAAGGCCAGGCTGGATGGAGCATTGAGCAACCTGATCTAGTTGGAGATGTCCTGGCCATGGCAGCGGGGCTGAACTAGATGGTCGTTGAGGTCTCTTCCAACCCAAATCATTCTATGATTCTACAGTGCATTTACACGCACAACCTGACAAAAACGAGTCCTCATCAAATCAAAATGGAACAGATACTCTAACTGGCTCAAGGAATACAAGTGTCACAAGCCCACACAAAAGAGAAAATGGCTAATCTTGGGAACACGTGGCTTAGAAACCCCAAATGCGATCAACATGGGAAGGCTGACAATAGCAGCTTTCCAGTGAACCAGTGTTTCTTTATCTTGCCGAGTACAAACGCCTGTATCTTAGTATTCCTTGCCCATCTGTAACACCTGAGCAATTTCTCCTCATCAGCACAGAGCCAAGCACAGCTCTCTCTTGCAGACTGGAACACAGCATTCTGTCCCCTGTCGGTTTGTCACTCAGCCAGCCTTGCCCAGCCAACCAGCACTGCTGCAGAACGGCTATTCGTGGGACAAGCCTGCTGCCAAGCCAGAAGCAAAGAGGACTGCTGAGCTCTGCAGCTCTGAAATCCTCCAGAGAGACAAGTGAACAGCGAACTAGGCTAGCTGCAACACTCCTCTCGCAAAATACAAAATTGGAAAAAACAAACAAACGTAAAATGATGCTGAAGGGAGTTCGGTTGTGCTTTCGCAGGAAACATACCCACTTCTATCTACAACTTTGATCTCAGTGTTTTTATTAGAAGAATTAGAAGAGATGTTACTAACGTTTAATACTTCTTTGCTGGGAGAACAACATGCTCAATTTGATTGTTATATCTTACCACAATGTCTGGGGTGCAGATACCAATGTTTAACTCGCCCTTGCCATCTCCTATTAATAAACATGCGGACCCAACAGAAAGTCACCTACTATAAAGATCATAAATATCATTTTATGCAAAGCTTAACTGTATCTGATAAATCTGGCTTCTAATTTTGTTTAACAAATGAAGTTTTGTCAGAACAGTGAGAACGTTTTCACAATAAACAAATTTTACACGAGATTAAGAGCATGCAGCTCGTAATGGTATAAAAAGATCCCATTTTCCTAACGGCAACAAACCAGAGAGTCTGAAAGCATTTGAAAAACATTATCTCAAAATACGTGCCAAAATATCGTACTTGCTGAATGGATCACAACATGTCAAGACTTCCAAAAAATCAGTCTTCCTCACCACCCAATATTATCCAAATATTGAGATTTAAGTGGTATTTATTATCATAGGAGAAATACCAACACCTAGCTGAGGTTCCAGCTGCAATCTGGAGATGCACTAAGATAAACTAAATTACACACTAAAAATCTCATCCAAAGAACATATACCCATAAGAAGCCTCACTCTTTTCACACTCACCAACACTACACAGGGAATTCTGCATTTTTTTAGAGGAAGGAATGTCATAGCATGACCCTTTAAAGTAATATATCTCTTAGGAAACAGCAGATATAGCCTAACAAAAATGAAGTAATGCTGGAAGTACTCTGGCACACACACCGTGCTCCATGCATGTTCCTGGGCCGTCAACAGGTTTGGGGTTCACGAGGGAAACGAACTCTTTCTACAAGACTAAATATATCCTTGAAAACAAATGAAGACTCCTAGGCCAAATTATTAAACACAAGAAAAACAAACATAGACAAGAGTTCCCACAGATTAGAATAATTCCAACTGCCACAGGAAATGAAGGATAAAAATCACATTTCTAGCTCAAGTTCATGAGCACACACCTACAGCTCTAATGATGGAAACAAATTAACCGTATCATGGTATGCAGTTCCTCTGCAGAAAAATGCGTTTTTAGAAACCTCTCCTATTTAGTAGAGGTTTTTAGGGGAAAAAAATCCATGAAGGATGGAGCAAGAAATACATGGTTCACTTCAGCAAGTGAAAGGCAAAAGCTAAAAATCCTGAACAACTCTGGTAGAACTCTCTCATACTAATCAACACAAAGTTATTTCCCACCTGTGAGAAAAACAACCACCGTGCTTCTCACACTAGAAAACACCCCTAAGGATCATAGGACCAGCTCCTCTACAGCACACTTGCAAAAAACCCAAGTAATACAAGAAACAGCTTGACTAAAACTAAGGCTGTTACATTGTCCAACAGCAATAAAACGCAGCAGCTTGGTAAGAATCTTTTAAATCTTCTCCAAGAGTCCTAGGCATTTATGTGGACATACCTCTAAATCTCAGCAAAACTATTACATCAAGACTGCTGAAAAATACTCTTTGTCCCTCAGTCATCCAGTGCCACAGGCACAGAGCCCAGAGTCACAGAAGGGCAAAAGGATTGATATTGCTACAAGACAGGATATTCCAAGGGCCTGATTACACACTTTATTAATTTTGTTGCTGGGCAGAAGGCAGCAAGAGAACATTCAATTACACCAAACTACGGCCATCTGGGATTTACGGGAGCCGGCCGCTTTGGCGTGCCCAGCTCCTTTTGACTCGACCATTTCAAGAGAGAAGCACTGAGGATCAATCAGGAAAAATCAGACGGATCTCGCTGCCATTTCAGGTGGGCTTAGTGCACTCACACAAATGGCTAAAGAAGAATTTTGAAGTTGCAGTTGAGACATCCAGCTCTGAAAAACGCAGCAGCCGTTTCCCCCCTCGGTGCTCTCGTTGAAGACTTAGGGAGGAAAATAAAGACAAATGCCCTCACGCAATGCTGGGGAACCAACACATTCGTTGTGTGCAGGTTCTTAACTTGCTACCATGCCTGTTGCACTGACGGGAATCCTGCAGCTGATACAAACACAGCAAGAAGCGATAACCAAGCAGGGTTTGTTTGGCTAAGAAATGCTTGGTCTTTGAACTGAAAAGAGCGGAACATCACTTGGAGTAATCGTGTTTTGGAACAAGGCAAACCGATACATTTGCCAAACTGTTAAAGGACGAGATGCACAACAAGAAAGAGAGCGCTATTGATATTTTCAGCATTCCTTAACTAACCCCAGATACTAAGACCTTGATAAAAGCTAAGTCGGCAATCTTTCCAACAAAGGCCAGAAAAAAAACTAAGTGATTTACTTAAAAACAGCCCTTTAGAGAAGATAGACCTCCCTGTATGAGAAATAAACCACAAAAAGAAAGACAAGACATGAAGCTAGATGGCTGATGTACTGCAAAGTGTCTTTTTTCCTTTTCAAGGAGTTTTGAATGCAAAATACCAGTACCAGGCAGACGATACAGGAAACATCACACTTGTGCTCTGGTTACCCTCTCATCTGCGATAATTAGTTTCATTTTTCCAAGACTGCTCCAAGTTTGTCAGCTGTGGCACGAAAATCCTGACTGAACCACAACAACTTTTTTAATACATTGACCATAAGCACTTCTCTGGTGGGAATGTTAAAATCAGACTTAAGAGCCATAGAGGGCTTGTGCTTTTGGTTATCTCCAGGTACTCATGCTATGGCTGCTTAAACCTGTTTCAAACAACCTTCTGCAAGTTGCTTTAGCTAACTCACACCCTTCTGTCTGAAAGAGATGCAGAAGCAATACTGGTGGGAGCTCAGCAGAGAACAACCTTCAGCCTGGGAGCACTAACGAGCACTCAGGACTGAATGCCTCCTCACCTAAAATAGCTTCTGCCAGAAAAGAACAGGAAACAGAGATAAGAAACAAAAAAATACAGCCTTCGTGCTGACAGCTTTTACAGAAGTACTCCTCTGGAAAGAAAAGAAAGTAGTGCCAGCCGCACCACTCAAAAAAAACCACCCCAAACCACTGAATATGTTCTGCTGCCCATCACCACCAGACTCAAACCACCAGTTCCTGCACCTGCCTGGCCTCAGCTGTTCATGTACGCATCCATTTTCAATTCCTTTGTGAAATCCATCCCTGAGGTGGGAGCTGCAGAGTTTGAGAAATGCTCTACAAATCTTAGAGACAAGATTAAACCTAATTAAACCCTTGGCAGAACAGATCTTCTATCCTCTAGGATCTCTTTCCTGCCCTGCTTTGTAACTATTTGAGTACAAAATGTATTTCTGTCAAGGGTTATCAGTCTCTTTGGAGAGAAATAAATTGTTTCGCTTGGCAACCAAACACTAAGTCTTTAATAATTAACCTCCACCCCCAAATAACTGCTTCTCAGCCGACAAACAATACAGCAAAAGAAATATTTTCATGCTCTTATTAAATAAGTAAGAGTCTGCTCTGCATGCCAAAGCACAAAGCAGACAACGAGCTACGTTACTGCACGAGCTTATCCCAAAGTTCCTGCGCATAATGGGGAACTTCTATCCCTTTTCTATTTTCACCCCTCCCCGTTTCGCAGCGGCATCTCTGCCTGCTCACACTGGTTTTGGCATTCAGCAGCGTCCACTTTCAGTTTAATAACGTAGCCCCAAAGCTTTTCCTGGGCTGTTTGGCTGCTTCCACCTTGCCGAGCTCCTGCCTTGCCCTCGCAGCAGCACCCTCTGCATGTCCCCAGCTCTCCACCACACAGGCTGGCAATTACTGCTTTGATACTCTAACAACAAATGTCATTATAAAGAAGGAGGAATCTGAGGAGAGAATTGTTTTCCTTGATTGTTTAATATTTTACGGCAATTTGAAAGGAAGCTGGGCCCTCTCACCTTTTGCTTAGAAAGACAGGTTATTTTCCACTTTTGAAAACACTAAGTAGCTACAGAGCAAGAAAAAAGAAGCTGGACATCTGTATAAAAGCATAAGCAACACAGAAAACAGTGAAAGCTAACAGTGGGATGGGGAAGGGGATTCTTATCCCCGCTACTAAAAGCTGCAGCCAAATTTATTTCTACAATACCTACTCAAACACCTAAAAGAATGATTTTAGTAAGCCTCAGCTTAACACTTGCATATAAAAACCTGAAATTTTAATTTAAGAAACTCTCAATAATATTTCAGAGAAAAAAAAAACTAAAAAGGGAAGAAGAGTTTTGATAATCCTTTACTACACAGTCTAAACAAAACTCAAAACCACAAAACCAATCAAACTAAAAAGCACTTCAAAAAAACCACCTTTATGTTCCCCATTCCCTTAGAGGTCCAGTTTTTTCCCCCTCCACAGGTAACAAGACGACATCCCTTGCATGCACAGAAGTTACCTTATCTGGAGCATGCAGCTGGGCTACTCTCAAGTTTTGAAAACCAAAATCACTTACAAACTCACATATTCTCAACACTTTGTAAAAAATAATCTTACTTTGGGCCAGCAGACATCACAGGGCAGCTCTCCTCTGTGCAGAAGTCCGTAATGGTTCCATAAAGCATATTGATCTGGTTGAAGAAGTCGACAGCTGTAAAGCATTTAAACCATCAATTAAAGTGAAAAGGCACAAAAACTTCCTACAACCTTAACAATAAAGTGCACACTGCTGAACAGGGTCCTAGAATACTCTTTTTTTCAGAAAAAAAACCCAAACTTGTTACTGTTTTTTGAGATGTACTATAAAGGAGATGCAGAATGCAGCCATCAATTTTGTCGAACAGCCTCTGGCAGTAACTATTTAATTGTGTGCTGCAGCAGAATCTTGATTTGAAAGAAAAGAAGGCAAAGAGAAAGCCCAGTTATTTCCTTCTCTGACAGTTTGGTGTTTTTCATTAAAATCGCAAATTCTACTGGCAAATCTAGAATTCAAGACTTCTCCACGCAGAGAGTGCTGTTACTCATTAGGTGACACTGTCTTCCCTTGGGCTTTGTATTCCAAAAGATTATCTTTTTAAAAAACACTTCCAAGAATCACAGAACCGTTTGGGTTGGAAGGCATCTTTTAAGATAATCCGGTTCCAACTCCCCTCCCATGGTTGATCAAAGTCTCTTCCAACCTGACCTTGAACACCTCCAAGGAAGGGGCTGCCACAACTTATCTTGGCAGCCTGTTCCAGTGTCTCCCCACCCTCAAAAAACAGAATTTTGTCCTTGCATCCTATCTAAATCTACCCTCTTTCACTCAGGTTATGGTCAAACACCACCTTTATGGGAAATGGGTGCAAGAGTCACGACGTGGGAATAGTTACAAGGCCAAGCAACTTCTGTTCCTTAGATTATCACCACAACGTTCCCTCATTTCAAACTATCATCAGAGTTTTGTTCTCAGAGATTATTGCTTAAGTTTTGTTATGCGTTTGGGAAAACAGTTCTCTCAGTCAAAAAACTTTATTTAATGGTCTACAATTGAGTTACTGAGCAAGAACACAAAAAGTTAGCACATCTAAATATTCTCAAGAGTTCTTAATACTTCAATATGTGCTTGATTAACTATAATTCTTTGAAAGCAAGGCTCTTATTCAATAACCTCAGGTTCTGTTTTTAAGAACTGTGGTCCCTATAATCAGTTTGTACAATCCACTTCATCTCCCCTAAATGAACGTCCCCGTAAAGTTCGATGGGGAGCACAGCACATTATCCAGGTCATGAGTAAAAACTGACACATGACTAATATTAAGCACTAGGAAATAGAATTTTAAGTAGGCTGGGTTAAATTCTTACAACTAAGTTCATTACATGGTTCCAGGATAAGTTTTACTCCATATTCCTGTCTCCTGTGTCGTGCAACAGTTAAATTCTGCTTCTACAAACACGCAGGAACTTTAGACTTGAGGAACTAGCTTCGGTGCCCTTACTCATCCATTTTTATGCATGGATGAAATTCAGCAATCCTAAAAACCCAAATCAAGCGTGGTTGAGTTCAAGTCCTACTTAACCCATTCCACCGACACACCCTTAACCTCGAAGAGACCACATAGAACACATCACCGGGTTTAATGGCCCAGTTACACTGCCTCTGCTGCTAAACGCATTGGGCCTGCCACCTCTGAGAACAGGACCCTTCACACTGAGAACCTTCATTTATGCTACATGTCTGCAGAGCAGGATGAGAAACTAGTACACAACCTGAGCTCAGCATCACTTCAAATCTACTTTACTTCAGTGCCACTTGAGTCACACCTGCCGTTCTATGTGCCAGTGACCAACTGTTTCTTCACTGAAAGAGATGTAAGAATAGTCTAATAAAGCCCCTTAACAGCAGTACTGACATGTCACTAGATAACCATGCATTAATCAATTTAACGTTCAGGTGACAAAGTGCTTCATACTGATGCCATAAAAAAAGGTTTTGCTGTGACCAGCCTCTACGATAGCCAGACAGACATCTCTGTCTCAAAAAGTTAGTTTAAAAATGAATTACGACTTGCAACACTGAAGAGTCTCATAGCACAAATCTGCAGGACGTGGTGGAATTAACACCAACACTAAACTCCTCTCAACTCAGTGCCACGCCAAGAAGAAGCCAGCAGATGATTTGGTACCCACCCAAATCTGTTCCTTGCCTAATTATTATTGGAGGTAAGACAGGTTTGCTGTAATGACTTTGATGTCCATAATGTAAGCACTAGCAGATATCATGGACCATGAAAATATCTGATGGCTGAAGGAAAGGAAGAGTTAAATACTGCAGCCTCCCTCACTGATTTTTCCAGAGAAGAAACACCAGAGGTCACACAAACATTACTGCATTAATTTACAGCTACTGTTCAGCCAATGCAGGATACCCGCTACAGCTGTGTCATGCAACTTGCCAGGTAACAAAAAAGGGAAGCAAATAAGAACTGGTACGGCATGCCTATTCCCCCTTCCCCAGCAAAAGCAGAAACCAGTAAAACAACATTACGAAAGGCTGACAAAAAAGTTTCAGAGAACCAGAACTCCTAAGGCTTGTTTGGGCAGTGGGAGTAGGCAGTTAACACCAAAGGCAGCAAGAATTGGTTATACACTGCCCTGGTTTCTTAAGCATACACAAGAACCGTTAATCAAGTGTGCATTCCTTGCTCCCAGCAGAAACCAGAGCCCAATGTTTGCTTCAAGGCAGGCGTGTTCAAAAAACCCACACAGACTTTGACAAGATGACTGAGTACTGTGAATCCCGCACTTGCAAGTCTCGAAAGGCCACCAGACAGTGCCCATCCACCAACAAGAGCAGCGTGTAACAAAGAAGAAAAACACAAGAACCTCCATGTAAAGCTGCTCAGTGTCTCAGCATATTTTCATTTTCCTCTTTTTATCACTGTTCTTAATGTGGCCAGGGCTTAGATTATTTTTTCCAAGTGTTTTTCTACTTTAAGGAGAGCCCACTGTCTGGTGTTCTATTACGAAGATGGGCAAGATGTACTTCTCAAATTATTTTTTTAGGACTTGGAAATCAAGGAGATTTCAAAGGAAACTCAAATCTGAGTATCTATTTCTCTCCTTTTGGTATTTTTAAAACACGTTTGAGAAATCTAGACATCAATAAAGCAAAGAGTTAATAAGGAGTAAAGGAGCAAAGCACATCTGTTCCTGTTCTCTCACTTTTGTGAAGAGCAAAACTGATGATATCCTCACTAGACATCTCAAACAACAGAAGGGTTCACAGCTACCACTAACTGGTACTAGGTGTGGTACAGGGATGAGCAGACAATCAGTTAATCACTTCTGGACAAGCAGAAATAAACATGGAAAACCTGCTTGGTTGCAGGAGGCATCAAAGCAGACCATCTCCTTTACAAATGCAGCTGCTGCCAGAAGTGCTTCAGTCCTTTTTGTGAAGCACTTGACTGCCTTTTGCCACCCAGCTAATTCAGCAGTGAAGTCATTTGGGAAGGGAAGAACACTGCTGCCACAGAGGACACAAGAGACGTCAAGCGGAGGAGCAGCCAAAAGGGAAGGATGCCAGCAATATAGGAAGCTGCTTGCGTAATGCTTACTCATAAAAATGGGCTGGCTTCTTTTCTAGACAGTTTTGCAATACAGCATGAATAACTCTTACAAAGAATGGTGTCAGCAATTTCAACACTCCCTGGAAGCGGTGGCAAGCTATATACTAGAGCATCGTGTGGCTAAGTAAGCACCGGAAGGTTGAAGTCAGTAAAACAGTTTCACTTCCCAAGCATGTCAAAGAGCAAGAAGAAATAGTAAGAGCCACATAATTATAAGACATTTTTCTTGAGCATAATTTATACTGCACTGCAGCACACAATCAATACTGTACAATCGTGGAAGCATGCTGAGCCAAAGACACAAAAGATAAGGAAATACCCAGACATGGCACGGAGTCTGTGGCATCCAAAACTCTGCACAAGCTACAGAGCATGATAGGACTTGAGTTAATCCATTCTTTAGGAGCAGAAGGCAGGCAACAAAGGCATGCAGCAGAAAGAGAGGAAGGAGGAGGAAACATGGTCAAGCAAAGAGAAAAAATTTGGGCATCAGAGTTTGACCTGACCTAACAGGAAAGGAGAGAGTTAAGCCAAACAGCTTTAGAGGAAGTTAAAACCACGATACCAGCGACTTACCAGAGCAACATCTCACAACTTCGTAGCAAAGGAACTAACTTGAGGAGAATTGGAAAGATCCATCTCCAAGTTTCTTACAGGCAAATGTAACGCTAGGCCGTACATGTGACTGTAGTCTTCAGCATCTTATACACCAGGCCCTCACACTGAACTAGTTAACTAAGGTTTTACTCTTAGCATATAGAGGCTTGACTAAACCCATGGTCAACAACCCTAGCTGACAGAGAGCTGGATTAAACACCTTGAGGTGGCACTAACAGGCTACATTCTAAAACCAGCAGTGATTCTTCTACTTCAGCACTCGTTTGTGATCAAGTGCTTGGAATTTAACCACTGAAAACAACAATTTCTGTATTAACAGGAACATATTTTTGGCACAAGGAGATGAAGGAGTTTTTCTCTCCGTGAGATGCTCCGCATCTGTCACTCTAAATGCCATGACACACTCGCCTCTCACTACCCCACTAGAAATGAGCGTGCTGTTGTCCTCCCACAAGTGCCAGTCCACATTCAAAACCGAAAAAAAAAAAAGTCAGTCGACTTACTGTTAACTGCAACCCATTCATTTAAGTCTTCACCCTCTGGAAGCATAACGGCCATTCGCAGATTACCGCTCCCAAGCGTGGCTTCAGCATGTTTTAGCAGCTCGTACTGGTGAGACCCCTCTGGAATATTCTTCTTTGGTTTGAAGGTTTTGGAAGAGCGACTACCGCTGTGTGAAAGGGAGAGGAAATATTTAGAGAACTTGTGGCAAACAAAAGAAAAAGTAAAGGAGTGGACAAATTCCACTTAAGCACACAATTAACATAAAATTCTTTCCCCGGATGTTTATTTTCATGCTGAAAACAGGTATTTAACAAAAACTGAGATGTAAAGCTAACAGGTACTTTGATCTGTCATTTCAAACAATGAAATGATTCTCCTCTATCCTGCCTTCTCATCTGCTCACCCTCATGTTAAGCTAAGCAGACACTTAGGAATGCTCAGACTCCTTTTCCCTCTTGGGGAAAACGTGGTCACGGGCAAGTCAGGACCAAAAGTATTTCCTTCCCCACAGTCTGGATAGCCACATACAAAGCACAGCAGCCCAGCCAAAGAGAAACCTTCTTTACCATCCAGTCATGAAGCTTGTCATGGGAATTAAAGATCCTGTTTAACAGAAAAAAACGTGGTCTTTATCTAACACCCACCTTCATGAGACATGAAATGTCACCCAACCTGCACAAGTGCAGTAAGAGGGTGGGTAAAATCTGTTCAGACCCCTGGCTATTCCAATCACAGATGATAACTTAGTAGTTGCTGTTCATTCCTAAAAAATCATGCTGCTGTTATTTAGGAAAACATATTTTCTACAGGCCTAGTTGATTCTTAGGATTATCTTAGCTGCTAACATAAAGTAACTTCTCCAGTATTTAGTATCGTTTGGGAACCCAGTTGTTAAAATACAGGTGCTCAAAAAAATATACAAACATGTGCTGAAGACTGATACAATTCCACACTTGGCACAAACATTCTGTGTCACATAGCATACAGACCGTTCAAGTTCACCAGTCAGGCAAGAAATAAGGATGAAAACTTTTACAACTTGCACATAAATAATTTTCTTACCCATAAATTTGTTTGAAAAGCTTAAACCGACTTGGAAGAAAGTTCAGACATCCAATTTTTAAATGTTGGCAATGAGCCTGGACGACACATTAACCCCTAACACACCAGAAACATGACATGTGACATAAAATATTTGCAGGAAAGTGACAAACACAACAATATTTGTGAATATTTCAGCCTGTGAGCTGAGAAAAGACTTCTGTCCAAAAAGGAAAACTGAGCTACAAATTCCAGTGAAAGTATAAAGATGTGAAATCCTAAAGGCAGAAATTTCATTACTAATACTATCCAGTTCTCATTTCTTCATATAAAGACTTGGCCAATTTCACACTATCTCTCTATAGGACCTAATGGAAATTTTTATAAGTGGGATATAAGGGTTCTCCCCTGCTCACTGAATATTTTAACTGCATGTTTGAACATGCAAAGGTTGTAGCTTATCTCTGGGGCATTGCTAACGTAGCTACACTGTCACAGAGAAGCACTCTAAGAAACTTAATTCTGCATCTCATTTTCTGTACCGCGCCACTACAGCCATAAAGAGAAAAGTAGTAAGATGACTTGTTTCTGTAACTCTCAACACCAACAGCTCTCAGCCACCAAGCACACACACAAAAAAAGTTCTTTCCAAAACACATAAGTGATTGAGAAAATGCATATGACAAAATTGCCTACGAGTTTATTAAGTCTCAGCTTAAACCTGAACAAGAGCAATGAAAGAATAAATCCTCCTGAAAGTGGAGACAAATAATGAGTTCGTCACATTCTTTTGGGCAGGTAACATCTTCACAGGTGCATCTCTGAGTATTGAACAAAATCAGATACATAAGACCGGCTGATTACAGATTTCCGTTGTCCCAGCACTACTCCAGCTCTCACTTGCTACAAAGGAGAGGCAGCTTCCTTCCCCTCCTGTAGGCCTCCGGAGCGATCCTATTTTCTAATTGTCATGAAGAAGCATTGGCTTTAACTAATTGGGATCATGGGATGAGACATTTCAGCACTCCCACAGACACCAGAGCAGTGGTAATGCAGTCAGCTACCGAGCGCAACTATGAGCCAGACGCAGGAAGAGCCAACACCTGGCTCCTGTACATTCTGTTTCAGGACATTTCTAACATACACCGTGGCATTTGCATTGCAAGGTTATCAGATCCACATCTTAAATAAAGTAATTGCCTCCCAGTGGGAGTGAGATGCTTTTGTGGCTTAGGGAGTTCCCTTCACCTCCCACCCCTCCAGCCACCCGCATCTGTAGCCAGGCCAGGTTCAAACCAGCTCCAAAGGAAAAGCAACTGAAAAAAACCCCACCAACTAACCAAATCTTTTAATTGACTACTGAAGAGACTCAAGTTTTTCTCTTCAGGAACACCTCCACATTATAGCCACTATGCCAACATTGAAGGCAAAAACACAACTTAAAACATCTGGCAATTGCTTTGGTGTCTGGCTGCACAGACAGGGCTGACGCAAGGCAGCAGGCCAACAACTGAAGAGCAAGAGAGACCAGTCTCCTTATCTACCCACACCTGTCAGGGTAAGCAGAAGAAAACCAGCACGTGTTCAACACAAGCACAGCTCTTCCTAGCTGAGTTGCGCAATTTAGCTTTCGCTCAGTCGTAACTACCCAACGAGTGAAACCAACTCCTAAACCTTTCACAAACAGCAAATCCAAAGTTTCCACAGACTTACTGCCACTCCAAAGCTCAGGTCATTCATGCATCATAAAAAAGAACGGAAAATGAGATACTCCTTCCCCTCACTATTGCTTACATAGAATCCCCTCGCTACTAAAAAGTAAATCCTCCTTCTGTCGTGTTTCAAAATCCAACATGCAGCAGCTTCTCTTGGGCAATACCGTAATCTTCACGCAATGATGAAGACTGAAGAACTTAACTGCTGTAACTGGTCTGGTGCAGTTGGCCTCCGCAAAAATCAAAAAGCTTATTACAGAGACTACTGCTGGGTACACGCAGCTCCCCAAGAGCCATGAGGCAAGCTCTGTCCAGGTAAGAAACACTTACCCAGAGGATTCAGATCACGAAGGGCAGCACCTCACTTAGAGCTTTGGCCAAAATATTTGTTCAGGAGCAGAAGATGGTACAGAAACATACAACAAGGTAAGAAGGTTATGAAATAACTAAACCAAGAAATTGTTTGGATTTTAGCAAAAAAGCTAAGCCAATAGAAGGGACGAGGTTTTGAGAATTAGGCACAAGGAAAGCACCGTGAAAGTACTCCCTACATCCGTTTGAGAACACACTGGGTAAGAAATCACCTTGTATCCACCCCAGATAGTGGGCTTGCTAGATAACAAACCAAAGTCATCACAGATCTGCTGAGTATTCTGCAGGTATCTTCTGTGGTCAAGGAAGCAGGAGAACGCACAACGCACTGGAGAAATCATTAAATATCACTTAATCGCTGCTACACCCTTCTGAGAAACAGAGGGTTTCCTCCCTTAAGCCAGCAAAAGCTGTAAGAACAGAGTACAAAACAATCTGGTCTCATCAACTACTCCAAATAAGCCATTCCACACTGACCTGCACCATCACCACTTCTCCAGTCCAGCACAGCCATCTTAAGACAGCAGGAAATGGGCTCACACAAGAGGCAGGCAGGCATCCAAAAGGAAAAGTAATTAGGATAAATGCAGGCTGCTAGTCGTCGCATGCTATGGAAATATCCGCAATTTTGGCAATAAATTATCCGAATTCCATGCATTTATGCAGTTCACCATATGTGAAGTCAGTTAACTGCACGCACGGTCATACGCTCCTTCATACAAACAAAAGTTCAGGCACTCGACAACTGAAAACAGCTTCTCTAAGCCAAACTCCCTATAGAACACTTTTGCTCTTGGGAAGTCTGGTTGTAAATGCTGCTGCAAACATTATTTAAGCTATCTTACTAGTTTAGAAGCTCTCTGATTATTGAACCAAAGACCATCTTCATGGATTTATGCCTCAGCACTGTGAGTTAACTATCCCTTTAATCGTTACCTTACTGAGAAATCCTCCTTCCTCTCTAAACCCTAAGCACAGCAGCATCTTACTCCTGCTATCCTACAGATTTCCCACACTTAACTGAAGGCATCTTAAGAGACTTTTTGGTTTTCCCTGTTACATCAATCCGTTACAGGTGACAGATTTAGAAACTCATATTGTTCCACGTCTATTTCCTCAACTCCTTGCATTCAGTGAAAAAAGTAACTTGAGTCTTGCCTAGGGACCACCAATACACACAATAATAGAGGTTCTGATCAAACATGACACTGCTATCACCTACATTCTGCAACAGAATTATCTGTATCTGTGAGCCATTTCTCCCAAGATTTTAAAATGCTCCGAGCTGGTAGGCAGCACCTGCCTGCCCCTGTTTTGAGTTTCTGAAGTCTCCTTCGGTTTCAAAACATGACATTGAAGCAGAAGTGAAAAGGGACAGAGAAAGCCTCAGAAATGCCACGATGAAGATCCCATTCTCCTTGAACATAAAAAGGTCATGAAAAAGGGAACACGTCGCATCATCCCCACTGTTTGTCACAACTGATGGCTAGTCTTGCAAGAAGAACCGACTTCTCAAAAAATTTTGGCAATTCCAAAGATGTTTTGCTCCCTTCACTCCCACATCCAACACTTCCAGCAAATTATGCCCTTCTATTTTTATAGGTAAGTACAGCTACAGCAGTGCCAGATGCAGTTCGACCTTGCACTAAATGAGGAAACGTTTTCAAAGCAATTGACTCACGGAGCTGGGATGAGTCTGGAAGCCTGGCTAGGAAGCCACACCGCCGAGCCGCAAGCAGCGCTTCCCACTGCCAGAAGCCCACACGCCGCTTGGTCTGACAAAGACGTCACAACTTGCTCGTAAGCAAGAACAGAAAATTTCCTCCAAAGCTGTAATTTTAGCCAGTCATCCACCGAGAGGGAGGGTTTTTAATTATCTAGATTCTGCAGGCTGTTTGGTTTTGGGTTAGCAAGATGCTGCTTCCAGAAAAAAAGGAAGTTTTTCAGGTATCCCGCTTAAACCGCACTCACCAAGCTGCCTCAGCAGCCCCCTTGAGCTTCAAGCAGAGCTCTGGCAGATCTTTTATGATGAAAGCAGGTTAAGATCCAGCCTAAACTCTTGACACACTTCTTGTTAACTGCAGGAAAGGACACATTTTTAACGCCCACACTCTTAACAGAAGCACTTTCATTGGTCTTAGACCTCCTCATACACAAGTATTTCTACACTGGAGCCTTTCAGTGGAGCTTTTTATCTACTTTAATGATGTTTGCTGCATATCCAGGGTCACGGCAATTAAAACAGAAAAGTTTAGATTCCTTATGCCCAAAAGTAAGATTTCACTGCTTGTTCTTACCAAAGGACCAATCTCAAGGTCTTACTGACTGTTGTGTCTAACACACTTCAAAGTGACAGGGAAGAAACCTTGCCCTGGATCTAGCGTGCTTCACAATCTAACATGTGGTTGCAGACTGAAGCCCAAATCCTGCCTCTACCCAGGCTACCAACCCATCCCTTTTGCAGCAGCACCACAGCCTAAACCGCTGAAATACTAATAGCACGCTCTGAAGTCTTCCTCAAATTTTGGAGTGAACAAAACCAGACTAAGTTATCCCTTTTACAATTCATTACAGCATCTTTAACACAGTACTTGGCAAGTAGGCAATTACTATGTCATTGGCAAAACGGAAGGAGAAAAGGTAACGTCACCCTAGAGAAGATGTGAGAACATCAAAAGTGGGGGGTTTTTTTCACCCCTGCACACCTACTTGCACATCCCATACCAAACTGACAGGCTCCACAAGAAATTACTATTTCTTAATATCGCAAGCCCTCACAAATATAGAATACACCGCTCCTTCAACCTGTTTCAGCCAACCTACAGGCTCAAGAACACAGTGCTGCAGTTATCCCAAATAATTTCATACAGGGCTCATCAGCCAACTGTTGTATCCAACACTGGAAAGGACAGAAGCTCAGCCTGGGGAAAATAAACACAAGATGGCACCATTTTCAGGTCACACCTGCCCCCTCTATTCTTCTAACCAGTATATGAAGCTGAGGCCATGGGATAGCATCTTTCTTTGCTTAGGGGAACATGCAGATAGCTAACAACTAGCAGAGCTGTATTACTCAACGTCTCCCAAAAGCACTCACCACCACCAAAAGCGTTCGCCAACATGGTCCAAAAGAAATAAGCCCTTCAAATTATTTGCTCATGAGATTCTTAAGTCCAACTCAAGACAGTACACAGAACACTTACCTGGAGCATGGAAACTTGTGATATTACAACTCCTGCTCATCCTCAAAGACCTTTGCAAGCATTAAGTCTCACAAAGTATCTCTGAAGTAGGCATCGTTAGCATCTTGTTAGACACAGGGAAACCGAGACAGCAACTCACTGTCAAAGGCCAATGGGTAAATTTATCAGAGAAATCCTCAATTTTTAGTTCTAGACCTCCTTGTCTCCTCTCTCCTGCTGCAGTCCTTTTTAAACCCCACTTCTAAGAAACAGGTAAAAACTAAATTCCAGAAAAGCAAACATTTCAAGCCTTCAAACAATAACACAGGGCTCCGAATATCATCCTGCTAGGAACAGATACAGACAACACATCAACACAGAAATTCAAATAAAAGCTCAGTCACTTCTTGGAAATCACACAGTTGAAGCATTTAAACACATTCTCCCAATATCATCAGAATGACAGGAGCTAAAATTAAGTTGTACATTGTCCAATTCCACACTGACAAGATTTAACCTGCGCGTTTCTATTTATAAAACTGTGTAGCCATATATTTCTGTTCTCAAGACAGACAGTGTGCAAGCCAGGCATCACTTTCCCCAGCTCTTAAAATACAAAAAATCCCCTATTTTCCAGTCAAATTCCTACTCATTAGAAACTCTCCCTCAGTGCACTTTAATTTGGAGGAAATAAATCCACCGTAACAACCCAAGAAGCAAACTTTCTGCAGCCTTGTGTTCCTTCAACATACCACCATGTAGTAGGTTTAAAGATAACAAAGTGATTGAGGACAGGAAAGACAGGTAAGGAAGCTTTTATCCCATCCTCGGGGGTCACAGGTGTAAGGGGCTAGAGAAAAAAAGCACTTCTGCCAGGCTCTGGGGCAGGATGAGAAATCCCAGAGGCCTGGTATTCCAGAGCTATCCACAAATCTGCAAATACTATTCACATAAAGATGACTATTGGACTTCTTGAACAGAACAGGTTGATGGTTACAAATGGGACATGGTGCTATCAGTCCATCCAACTCAAATTGAGAGGACTGAAGCGTTCCAGGGCAGTACAATATTGAGTTACATTTCAACATTAAAAGGTATCTGAATGCTGTTCAAGACAGTCCAAGAGTTAAAAGCCACGTGCATACAGGTAAATGGAAACTCAAAGAGCACAAGCTGGCAGCTCTCAACCTGAAAAATCTGTGTAAATTCTTCAGATAGTATTCAGAGTAACCGAGTGGCTAAGAGAAGCAACACGCTTCTGAGGAGCGCCTAGATCTAACAAAAATAACTTTCACAAACAGAAAGCTGTGAAACATGTAATTCTCATCACATGGATAGAAACGGTAACTCTGCCAAGGTCGTTAAGCAAATCAAAGCGGCCTGTCTGGAGCTGCCAACTCCTTACACAACATAGCTGTTCTTCCAAAAGGTAAGGTAGCAATTAGAAAGCAAATCCAGGCCCCCAGTTTTTGTTTTGCTTTGTTTGTGTGGTTTTTTTTAAGGACGAAGCAGTTGCACTGACTTGAAACACTTCCAGACACATGGTCACTCCTATAGAAACACAACACATGTTGTTTATTATTTTTACTCTCTATTGTAGGAAACAGTAACTGAAAATACTTAGATCAATGGCACACAGCTAAAGTTTCCAAGTTGCCCAGTGTAGTTATTATAAGACATAAGAATAACCTAAATTGTCTACTGTATCTCAAGTCACTGAAAATAGAACAGTTCAAGTTAAAAAAAGGAGAAAGGGTGCCTAAGAAATGCTTCTACCCAAAGCTTAACACTGCACTTAGTAACAAAGAGGCCTCCAGTTTGTAAGAAATGTCTTTGTGTGATTAACTCACCTCTTGCCTGCCCAAGCCACAGCCAGTTGCCAAGGCTACAAGAAGACCTGTGCCAGGCTTTACAATCCGAGGAGTCAGAGCCAAGTCATTTCTTTCCAGATTTCAGCGAGCTCCTTCGGAAGCACTGTCATCAGGAAAGCTGCAAGAAGCACCCTCAGGAAAAAGTGCTCCGTTCTGTCAAAGTAAAAATTCGGCTTCCAGCTATTTCTGGGCTGTTTCCCTGTTCTATTCCCACAGTTCCTGCTTGCTCTAACTCAGGATCCCTTCTTATGCCTGTCTTTTCAGAAGCCTGACCTCCTGTTGAAAGGATGGGACCTTGTTTTCCACCTCCCAGGAATAGGCTGTCCAGCCCACAGGCTGGCAAGCCCCAGGTCCTTGAGATTAGCAGCCTAAGAAATTCAGATTGAAAAATAACTAAATCTCAAGGTAACACAGAAACCACAACTTGACACGAAAAGGCAAGAGGAGGCCTTTACAGGGGAGGGGGGGAAGAAAGGAAGGAAAAAGTTTAGTTTCAAACACCATTTTTTTCAAGTATTGAACATTAAGCTTTAAAAGGAAAAGCCACCAGCAACCATGAATTTAAAAGTCTCCTCATCTGAAAGAAAAGTATCACAGACCAGGGGTTCTAAAACTATGTCCTTGTCTTTCTGTACATGGAATTGACAACAATGGCACACAGGTTATTCCTGAACGAAGAGTTTCTTCAGATGCCTGAAAATGGAATCAAAACAAATCCAGACAACAGCCCCCAAAACCTTTTTTTCTTCTTTTTTTTCTTACTTAGTGAAACATTGTTATTCACCCTTGCCTCAATCCCACGATTTTAGTTTGTTAGACTACAGATTAAGTTCAATTTTCCATAGATTTTTTCAACCTGAACATGCTTCTTAAGGGATATAGTGACCATGATTATTAGAGTTACCAAAGTACTTCTACCAAAGTACTGACAATGAAATAGGTATTTTGGAGATTTTTAATTCCCTACCCATCAAAGCAAGGTCTAAAATCTGGCTTCTCCTTCTCAAAAAAATATCTGTCTTGACAGACTGAAGTTCCACACAGGATGGCACGAGAGGCAGATGAAAAAGTCATCAGCTCTTCATTAGCTCTTAAAAAAATACCAGTGTCTTTACACACAAGCCTCTACATGCTAAAAGAGCACAAGTTTATCAGATGATTCACATTCATCAAGAAGAAAGTGATTTAAGGTAGCCTTAAGGAATGGTTTTGCTTTTGCTTGTCCCTGCCATCACCACTCAGTGTTGAAATCTGTCATAACACGTCCACATTCTTGAAATAGTTTTTCTTCCATACATACACATTTTAGAGCCAGTGAAATAAAGGAAACATATGGTTTGATCAGCACAAATCAGACGCTTTTATATGTACCAGAACACAGCTGAAGACCAACTTGAGCTACGACCAGTGGCCGGCTAAGTGGCCCTTGGACCCCGGCCGGACGCCATGCCCTGCGGCAGCACGCTTGCTGCCAAATCCACAACCATGTTAGGTGGCCACAGACCGTTTTCCAGCTGAACCAGGAACCTACACTTTTCCGCGTCTCTCCGCCTCCAATTCTCAGTCTGCGAGAGGAGAATGTGCCTGCAAACAAGCGGGAGGTGTTATGCTACAACGCTCATGTCTACTACAACCCCACCCACGTAGGTGGTTCCTGCTAGTCACCCAGTTGGACGCAACCTTTCTCCCAAGCAATTGTAATTCTTCATACAAGGAACAAGCAGGCATCCAGAACACCATCCCATAACCAGGAAATCATCATCAGCTGGCTCTGCTCAAACACAAAAATGAATTCCCTTGTTTCATTCACAATATGCTCATTTAATACACTTTCATCTCCTGGAAGATCCTCAAAATAAACAAAGCAAGTCGTAGTTGCCCTCACTGGATACTACCAGAGCTCCGTCTGCGCACTCAAAACCAAAATTAAACTAATTCCCAGAGCAGCCAACAGTTGCGGAAGTGACTCAACTTCTCAAGCATTGTCCTCTGTAGGACTAACAGCAGTGCTGGGCCACGCAAGGGGAGGGAGAGGCCAGAGACACAAGGCGCAATATAAAAGTGTACCCAACACATAAAAACTTAAAGGAAAAACCAAAAAGGTACACGTTCAGCTAAGCACGCCTGACTGACCTGCAGAGACAAGCAGGCAGACATGGAAGCAGCAGAGAAACAGGAACATGTCCATCACACAGGCTGAGTCTGCGTGTTTTGTGAATGTCTGTGCACTGCTTCTCTCAAGTTTCTCCATATACCTCTTCCCAGAGCCACTGAACATCCCTTGAAACAAGTTTTCACTCCAGTTTGCAAGAAAGAGGCTTTTAGCAGCAAGTCCAGTATCTCTGCATGCTCTCTGCTGACATCTGTTTGAAATTCTATTACGTAAGAGGAATCGAGATTGTTTCCAACACTTTGCTGCACGCTCCCAGGTACCTGCTGACTACCTTGAGGCAAACCCAACATCGTCTTCACTCATAAAACTTCTGTTTTATTACACAGAAGTTAGATTTTTAATAAAGCTGATCTTAGATGCTCTGTTGGGTTCTTCCAATCAGATCCAGGTTCCTCTCCTATTTTAATACTAACATTTACTGTGTACATACAAAACACAGGTCAGTACTGTAAGGAATAACCACAAGATTTATTTCTGCAGATTCTAGTATCCTAATATTCATATACTACTTTAAAAGAGCAGGCTACTAGCAGCTTTGAAGCAGGTTAACACAAGGTATTCCTTCATCTCCAACTGCTTTGCTTTTTCTTACTGACCACTGAGATGGAGTTCAGTATCTTGACCATTCCAGTTGCTAATTAAGGTCTCTGCAAACTCAACAGCAGCATTTTTTCAATAATATTCCCCTCCTTTCTATGGAAACCCTTATTTTTGTCAAGCAGCATTAACTCACAAGAGAAGCCACAGCATGAATTCCAACAGAAGTTAAAACGTCATCCACTTTTGCTTCAACATTTACCTTCCACAAAAGCTGAAACCTCAGCTTACTGCATGAACGTTCCGAATAAATCATTCAGTATACAAAAACACACTTCTTTTGTAAAACCTACCCTTTCCCATACATAAAACTCGGCACTAAAAAGCCATCTGAACACCTACTTCTGCTGTACGTGAGCGTATTGCACATTTTCCTTTGAAGTAAGAAGGACTCAAGCTGTGAACTCCTGAGGGAAGCGGGAGGGTTGCTGGAAACGATGCCGGACACAGCCTGCAGCCAGGGCTGCTGGAGGAAAACTCACGCCACAGCGAACGCTGTGACAAACAGATTTGGAAACAAATGCCCATGACAGAAGATCACGTAACATTTGTTAACGAAATCATACCTAAGCGCTCCATGCCCCTCAAAACCCGCAGAAAGACTCAGCGCTACAGAGTCTGCAGTCCAAGCCCATCTCCGCTGGGTCTCCACTCAACTTGCTGTATGAATAACGAAGGCACAGACCTAAGAGCAAAAGCAGGAAAAACAGCACTGGCGTATTTTTGAGTAGTTCTTAAAACGTGTCACTCGGATGTTTCCAAGAAAGTGTTATATTGTTGCCGTGTAATTGTTTTCCTTGAGAAAACGCTTGGTAACACATGTGGAAGTGAGGATGACACAGCACATGTTACACAGGCACATGGCAACATGAAAAGCAGTATTAGACAACTCAGACTTCACACAGAACGAAAGAGAACAGAACTCTTTTTTTTTTTTTTTTTAATAAGAGGGAAGCAGTAAGACTCAAGTGCTGGCCTGGCAGTCAAAGTCCAAGTGTTTACCAACAAAGGAGGAAAACAAATCAACCACAGAACACAAGAGAAGAAATCAAAACTAAGGAAACAACTAAGGAAATTGTAAAAAAAATATAATGAAATACGTAGAGCTGTGAGTCCAGATGATTTCTTTCAACAATGCATCCAATTGTACGTACAGAAACAATCCTGAAAACTTGAAATAAAGAAGGTTTACTAAAATATTTAAGCAGGCCTGAAGGAGTTCAAGATCTTTCAACAAGTAACTGAAAATACCATGAAGAGGCCTGGAGAGCTCCCCCTTGCCTGGGCCAGCCTTGCACACTGCCCGTCTCCCAAAGTCTCACCCAGCCTGTGGGGCAGGAGGGAAAGGAGTGTGTATCAAAGAAATAAAGCAGGTGATAATATCTGCTTACCTATGACTTCTGCCATGTGCTATGTTTTCAATGGGATAAAACAAGGACAAGTGTCCCATAGAAAAGGCACACGGTACTTTCCACAAATGCTCCTCCTGCTACAGAGGTTTGCTTATATTCAGCTAAATGTTCTTTATTGTCTTGACATTACTAATGACCTCTGCATCCTAAACCATCTCTGCTGGTAACAGTCACACCCTTTAAATACCTTTCAGCAAGTAAAAAGCAGAGCTTTTTACCAAGTGATGTACAAGCCAGTGAGGATGATAAATTGCAGCAATAAAAAGCTGGCTCTAGTATCAAATTAGAGCCTTACTTACACACCAAATATAGTGCTTGGAGAACATGCCTCGGAACATGGATGCTTTCCCAAAATGCTGATCACTGCTTTTGAAAACCAATGCTTTATGAATGACTAATGCAAATCTACTCACACAACCTTAGAAATCACAGCAGGACATTAAAAAGAAAAAATAACCAACACAGAACTAACAGGTTAAGACAGTCTTCATTTTTTTTAACACTAGAAAAAGAACAATCTGTTAATGTATTTAGGGAAAAGTTGAAAAAGGTGACGCTGAAAATTTTAATGGGCAAGGAGTGACTTGAGCACATCATGAATGGCTGTCTTTTATCGCAACCCCCCACGCAGAACAGCCTGATGATATGGCAACTTCCCAACAGAAAACCTCAAATTAATCACACTTACACTTTGATTAATAGATAAAACCATTTCTCAATTCAGGAAGTAACAGAACAATCAGAGGCAAGAAATGCCATGAAAAACAACAGGAAGAAGAAATGGAAAGGAGGCTGGAACAAATAATCTAAGAGCTTTCCAAAAATACACTGCATTATCTCATCCTCAAGTATTTCTTTCACATCCTCTATATTCAATACAATGTCACAGGTGCTATACGTAACTACCTTCAGTTTAATTTGCTTACATGTTACAAAGTATCGCATAAGGACAAGCTACCTGCCTGAAAAATAGCTCCTGCATGCAGAGGAGAATATTTACTTTGAAATTATCTAAGCTCATGCATTTAACAGTCATGTATACAGTCGGTTTAACTGTTCTGTGCTGAAATTCAATATACAGATTTTCCCTTTTTCCCCACTCACACTGCCGGAAGAAATCTGAAAGAGTTCTCAACCAGGGAAGTTACTAACAGGATATTAGAGACACTTCATTTTTTGTAAAAGTTACAGTTCAGCACCAGAAAAAGCAGGATTTTGTTGCCACAAAGTACGACAAGTAGAAGACATAGTAATGCCATTTTGGTTCCTGTGTCTTGAACGCTCAGCAAGTCCTTACAACAATTACTCCATTCAAGCAAAACCAGGACCGTGCTACTGAAGCTGGTAAAAACACAATTAAAATCCCAGCTAACAAAAGAAAATATGGGTTATTTTATTGAGGTCAACATCATAAAAAAATAAATCCTCACTATATGGGTTGAAATTATTTCTCTATCAAAAATCAGGTATCTCAACTTTTACCAAAACAGGAATTCAACAGAGCTTCCTTAAGCTCATTTATTCTCTGTCATAAAGAAAGGAATTAGACTTGCGATAAAGACAACAAATCCAGCCATTACAGCTTCTTATCTGCAAGATGTTCTTCACTAAGGAAGGGATTATGATTTTCTGTGTCATGAGCACTCCTATCTTTAGGATACAAGCAATTAAGTCTGGAATTAAGCTACAAAATCTGAAGTGCAACAACAGACTATCAAAAAAAAGAAAAGTAACCCACATCCAAGCACGTGGAAAAGAAGCAAACTCCAAATAAAACTCAAGTTAAATATGTGCAGGAACACAAAAGGTACAGAAGAATAACAAAAGGAATGGATTCCAGCCAAGGAACAGCTGAGAACTGGAGAAAAAAGGGATGAACAAGACAGTGTCTTAAAAAAAAAAAAAAAAAAAAAGCCCACAGAAGGAAAGTTGGATTTCAAGATGAATGAGCAAAGACAGAACAAAGGAGAGACCGTTTACACTTACAAGTTATACTGGAGCAATCCAAGTGTTTTGAAGGGCTAAGCCTGAACTACCAAAAAGCTGCACCTTATCTTAGTGTTCTCCTCAAGAAAAACGGGAAAAATGCAGAAGAGTGAATGAATTTACTTCCAAGGACTGCTTTTACAACTTACAAAATACATTTGCAAAGAAAAAAAAAAATCTACTGTTACCTTCACGGATTCACAATGGGGCACTGTCTTTTTATTAACACAAAATCATCATCTCATACACGTGAAATTCCTGTCTGCTGTCTCAGGCTATGTATTTGAAGCGGAAAGCTAAGACACGAGTTCAACAAAACAGACGTGAGTTAACCACAAGACATTTTGCAGCCACGCACAAAACTGGGGATTGGGTTCTGTAAGGCACAGAGAGATGCTCTGCCAGACAACCAATCCCCAGCATTCATTCCCTTCTTTCAACAACCTTCCCAAAATATTGACCCAGTGCCCCGTAACAGCATCAGACACATCCGCATCCAAACGAGTTGCCCTGGTATTTCTGGGAAATAACTTGAAAACTTAAGCCAACTTCGTAGTTACTTCTTTATGAGCTGCTTTAAACTGAACCACAAAAGCTGCACACACACTGTTTAATATTACCTAGACAGAATGTCCTGTAACTCCCAAAGGAAATTTCTATCACCCGATTCAGTTTTAAAGTTCAGTTTATTTCCCTCCAGAAGAGGTAAATGCAACAAATGTCCTCCTCTGGAAGACAGCCCCATGAATACTTCAAGTAATTTTCTTACCCACAGTCATCCTGCAGGCACTCCAAAACCAGTTTTTCCTCCCAAATGTCATCCACCTATGCTGAGCTTCCTACAGCACAGCACGGTCCTTCACACCAGTACCAATATACCCATTACAAGCTCTCTTGAGCAACCTTCACGTATGATGTAGCAGGTGAAGTTACAATACTGACAGTCAACATTCCGCTAGCACCACAGAAATGCTGTCAAAGGGAAGGAAATGTCACATTTTAAAAAGCAACACACACAGAAATGACAAAGCAAAGCACTGGACCCTGATAATCTCACATCGTGACATGTGCAGGCTAGAGAAGACTGTGAAAAGCGATCGAGTTATATTCAGTTATACCTGGAAATAGCTATAGATTTTTACAGCATTTGAATAGATAACCTAGAAGCTCCCCCTCTGTGTGTTTAAAAAAAAAAAAAAAGACAAAAAACAGACATCAAGTTCACTGTAGTTCAACTCTAATAGGAAGTGGCTAAGTTTACAAATGCTAAAGCATCGCAAAGCACATGGGCACAAAAATATACCTCCCCATTTGCAACTCTTAACCCACCCATCGGTAGGGAAATGCCTCTAATATTTTAGCCTTTTTCTATGAAGGTAAGAAAAGACTACGTATCTCTCAGAACACGTACAGCATGAAAGGTCACCGTGACTCCTGGGCTGTACTTGTTGTGGTCGTCTGTAGCCATGAAAAGGCCCTAAATCCAAAGACAAGTTAACCAACTCTTCTGGCATGTTTTTGAGATAGAAAACCAAGCTACTTGACACAAATCCTCCCCTGAAAGTGATCCCTGTTCCACCACTGTTCTCCTCGGACACATGTAAATACCTAATTGCACAGGTTCAGTTACATTGCAAACACAAACAGAGAAGGACAAACAAGGGAAAACAGTTGTGGCATAAAAGCAAACAATTAGGAAGCAATTAACACCGGACATCACTGCAATGTAGTAAACAACTTCCACGCTGAACAATGCCTTTCTTCTGATGTTTTGGTTGTTTCTCATTCCAAACTACGCTTCTATACTGAGAAGGAAGTATCTAAGGACATTTCCAAGTGCCAATCACTCCATCACTTACACGTTCCCCAAAACAGGGTATGAGCACCAAAGTACTTTTTCAAATAAAACCGCAAGCTCCGACGCCTCACAGCCTGCCCGCTCTCTCTTTCTTAGTGAGGTAAAAGCCAGGCGGCCGCACTGCACAGCCCTCAGCTTCCAACCTTACTGCTAAGGCAGCAGCAGCCAGGCACCACTGGCTACAATTTATTTCCATGTGAGTAAATTTCATCAGCTACTTATTTTTTTAAAGCATCCACTAGTTTACCACAACAAGCAGACATTTCATCACACTCACCAGGAAAGAGCAAAGGAATGGCGAGGCCTGAACTCACTGAACGTGCAGGAGCACACACTCGGAAGCCCAATGAAGTTGGAACAGGGCTGGTGACACAACTCAGCTTACTGGGGTGCCAGTCAGCACAGCAAAAGGAAAAAGCCTCCCTCCTTGTCTTTGGCCAAGTCCAGACGCCCCTGCTGCTTCCACTATTCCAACACCATCCCTCACATCACTACACAATGACACCAAGCAGCTAAATTAGGAAAAAAACTAATCCCACTGAAAAGGAATTAGGTTTTCTGCCAGTTTAGCTTCTTCGACCAGCTCATTAGACGGATGAGAAGTGGCTCAGGGAGCTTAGCCCCATCAGCAAACTGCACCCTAACAAACTCCTTTGGGGTCTTCAGGGAAGATAAATGAGGGAAGCAGAGTGACAAGCACTCTTAAAAGGCCTTTTGCTCGAGAGGTCATGGGTTAGAAAATTAATTTTATCGCAGGCAGCACAAACAGCAATAGGAACACCTCTGTGTAAGATGTTCATTGCCACAGGTTTTGGAAGCTTTGTTTCTTGGTGCTTCCTTCCTTCAAAGAGGTGCTAGCTGAGGGGAAAAATCTTCTGACGGCAGGCGTTTCCAAACCAGAACTAAAGACAGAGTTAAGACTACAAGCAAAGAGACACGCTTCCACAACCTTCCCCATACATTTCAGGTGAAAGCAGCTATTTCTACAGCCTATAACTCAGCGAATCATAGAATGATTTAGGCTGGAAAACACCCTTCAGATCATGGAATCCAGCCATTAACTAAATACTACCGATGAAAGCTATAAGCAACTAAAAAAAAAATAAAACCAAACACAACTAACTTTGGCTTTACGTCAAGTTCATTGTCAGAGGTGATTTCATATAAACTCTACCACTAAGGAATCTATCTTCATCAAAAAAAAAAAAAAATCAACGTTATGGTTACCAAGACGTAAAAGAAAAAAATAAATCATAACATGCATTTAAGAAATTGCCCGTAAGTTGGCAGTTTTCTCTCTCCAAGTTTCTTATCGGCAGTGTCAAGAGATTTAATATTATCAATACTCTCCCAAGGAAAAAACACACACTACAAAACAAAACTGAACATATCACTGATGGTACCAGTTAAACAACAGATTTTGTGAGGAAAAACAAGAGCTTCTACCCTGATCTCCGCTCTAGGAACACAGCCTGCACAGTAGCAGTACATGTATTATGCTAAAACTTAAGGAAAAAGCGTACATGAAAAGATCTGAAATGTTCAACAAGAATGTCTTTCCCATTTCTAACAGTTCACAAATGCCTATAACTTTTCTTTGAAAATCAAGGTATGTCCCACTGAATCCACCATCTGCACGTTCGTATACACACTAATTATGATTTTAATTCCATTTAAATAAAGTAACCCACACTCACCGTCAGAAGGCTGCTAGTCTCCATGCTGAATGACAAGACAGGGAATAAAAGGTAAACCTTTCCCCCAATTTGGTTTACAAGTTAACTGCCATAAAACATACATGCCCCAAACAACAGCTACTTGTCCTCTCCCTTACTTGCTATTTCCATCAGCTCCTAGTCTTCCAAAGTCCCATCAGTTATGACCACTGAAACTCATTTTAAAAACAACACACACTGGAATTTTCTGAAAGGGGATTTACTAATACAAAGATGGCTTTTGTCTTTCTTTAAAGAAAAGACAACTTGAATTTAAAAAAAAAAAATCCATCTTTTCCTTTTTAAAATAAATGGTTTACATCTACCTCCTTTTTTACGTAAGTTTTGCCAGCGTAGGCTAACACAGGCATGCTACCATATGGCACGCCCACCAGAACTATCTTTAATTTTTTTCCTTGGAGATGTAAGCTGAAGTACCTGCCACTATGCTGTAATTTCCTTTTAGAGAGAATTTCTCAAGATGATTTTTTTTTTTTTTAAATGAAGATACTTTCTAGTCCAGTTCCCATTTTTCATTTTTCCTTTTTAAGATTCAGGATAACTTATTCAACTACCGGAGAGGTTTATAAAAGACTTGCAGAAAGGAAGAAACAGGTCAAAACAGTAGTGCTGAAAATAAAAATTGCTATCAAAACCAAGTTCTATTAATTCAGTGACTTGTCTCACAAGACAGTCTTTTTATAAATGTTACCCATAACAAAAGAAGACAATGGTTTCCCTTGAATTTTTTTCCCCTCCCATGTAGCTTTATATGTCACTGGCCCTAGCAACAGCGAAGAATAGCGCTGGATTTGTCAGCAGACAAGGACCATGCAACGAGCCGGTGAGGGGGGCCCCAAGCACCCTGTGTTATCCCAGCACAATCGCCCTGTTATTTCACAACGAGCGAGCCTGCAAGCAGAACACAGCTTCTGACATCGCGCTCGAGTGTCAGGCTGACAAACTGCAGCCAAGTTACTGACGATAAACCTGCGTGACAGGTTCGCTGCGATTCAGAAAACGTTTCCAGTGCACAAGGACCCTAAATTGAAAATCATGAGTCAGTTTACAAAAGGACAACAATATCAGCAACGCAGAGAAAACACGATGGACAAACAATCAACTCAGCTACCTCCAGGCCAAGGAAACTCAGGGGGAAAGGGAGTGAAAAGTACCATGAAAAACTATGTGTACAGTACTGTGAAAACGTGTGGGAGGGTTGCAGCTGAAAACACAAGTTTGTTCTTCTGAATCTGTAAAAGTGTAAATACATCCAACCGTTACCTTTGGATAACTCTATCCAGTTAACACGAAATTCAAGTTTGACAAAGGGTGATGCTAACTTTCTGTGTACTTGGAAAAAAAAAAAACCAACCCACAAACAAACAGAAAGCAACTAACTAATTGCCAGTGACACAGAAAGTTTCCCTGGTCCCCTTGAGGCCTACTAGGCATATTTTTAAACTATTTTTTAAAAAAAATATTTCTAGACTGCAGAGGAGCAAATTAGGTGCCATCTATAACATTCTGCCAACAGCTGAGACAACTTTGCCAACATTTCTAGCTTAGCCATGCAACAACTTCAGTTTCCATGTCTATAATTCATCCAGCAGGCCTGCTCGAAACAATGGAGGTGTGAGTAAAGGTTTGCTTTCCTAGGTTTCAGAAGGGTCTGGAAAAAGAAACAAGCATCTCATTACTGCCTGTAACAGAGGGTAGAGGGTTTCATGCTTTTCCATTACCAGTTAGCCAAATGCCATGGAGAGGGAGCCTCTCTAATTTGCAAACTAGACTCCCAGGACACCACCGTACTCTAAACCCTGTCCCCTCTTCTCCACTGCAGCAGCTGAGAACTATGAAGGAGAGGGACAGCTGGGCTTCTCATTAGAAGCGCCACGCCTGAATCCGTGGGCAGTCATTTGCACCCACCTCCCATTTACAGCTTCCACCCTGCAGCTGATAGGTGTCTTGGATAAAAATCTCTCTTGGGGTAAGGCAACACCAGCATGACGACGAGCAAGCTGGCTTGGTACGGCAGAGTTAAAAGATAAATGTAATGGAGAGATTTAGAAGGAAGCCAGTGCTGGTGTTATTTGTCTCCATGAGAACACAACTTACCAGAACACTCCAGTTATCAAGTATCTTCTCTGAAAACAGGCTACATATACATCTGTTGGTTATCAATACAAGCTTTTAACAAGTGTCAGGTGTTGTGGCAACGGTCCCACTAACCGCTCGCACGTAACTCCGAACATACAAGAAGGCTCAGCGGGGCCTTAATGGAGCTTTGCTCTGCCAAGGGTGCCTCTTTCAGCTGCTTGGATTTCCCTTCTTTCCATAGAGCACATCTCCAAATAGGTCACTGAACCGGTTTATGTTAATTGTCACAGGTACCTCGCCTTTGTTCCCAAGGGGAGGGGACCAAAGTTCATTCAGTCACTTTGTCCACGAAGCCAAACTGCAAAATGTCAGGTTTTGCACACACCTGAAAACGACCACCGGCTCCTGAGGGAGCTTTTTCACGCCTTCTCATGAGCGACGCGAAGCCCGGCAGCGATCCCCGGCTCGCCCAGCTCCTGCCGGATCCCCCGAGCCCTGCGGAACCAACCGTTCCCTGAGCCGGGAATTCACTTGCAGGCGCTGCTGCTGCTGCTCCCCGAGGCTGCCCCAACGCC
>NW_009724421.1:0-5549 GCF_000703405.1 Apaloderma vittatum
GCTGAGGGAGCCCTCGATCCCACTGCCCGTGCTGCTGACAAAGATGTTCAATAGCACCAACAGGACTCACCCTTGGTAAAACCACACTGATGGTTTCCAGTCACCGCCTTCTTCCCATGCCCGGAGATGTGCTCCAAGAGGGCTTCCTCCAGGATGACCATTTTCTCCAGGCAAGGCTGAGCAGGCCTGCGGATCTGACAGAGTCCTGTGGGACTCCGGTGTGAATCGTCAGCGCCTTGAGGAGCAGCTGAGAAAAGCCTCCAGGGCTGCTCTGCCCACAGCGGCATCGTGCTTTGCTGCTCGAGCAGAGACGAAGGGCTCAGCCAGCACAGATCAAGTCTGGAGACGTCCCGGCTTCCCCCCCAGCGCTGCCAGCTCTGCCGCAGCAGGCTCCACAGTGGTTTTACTCTGGTGGGACAGTTTTTGTGTAAATGTCGTCCCACCCTCTGGATGTGCAGACATGAATGGAGAAAAGGTCTTTGCAGAAGCATTAAAGGCAAAACGTTAAGTGATGGTGGCTACAACTGGGGGTGTTTTTACAGCTAAATAGATCAGACAGCTGAGTTCTTGTGCTGTCCTGTCTCCTGGCAGAGATACAGCCAGAATCTACAAAACAGAGCTGGGCACATTTTCTATGGCAAAGTGTCTTAGGAGCCAGTCACCTGGGCAAGAGCAAATGATACTCCCTTTGTAAAGTGAGTCACAAGCAGTGCTACAGTCTTCATAAAACCTCTGACTGCATGGTTTAGGCCTGTAGAAGAGATGGTCCCTTCCTGCAAGGACGGAGTGCGCTCCTGACGATGCGATCTGATCATATTGTTTATTCAAGCACCTCTAGGTTCAAGATGCAAATGACTTGAAGGTGCAGGAGCCCTAACAGATTAACAAACAGCTGGCTTCATGTTATACATAGAAAAAAAGCCGTCTAGCGTTGTGCTTCGTTGTCTGCACAAGTCTTACCTTCTGACAACCTCTCCTTCCAGCCTTGGGCAGCTGAAGTGAAGAACTCGTTGTTGAGTGCGGAGCCACTCAGCTTCATCAAACCATCCGCCCCGACCTGGAACACACGAGAAAGCAAAGAGCACTAACGCGTGGGAAAGGCAAACAGCACACGTCATCAGGTGGGATCTGAGAGCAGAGCAAGAGTCCCAGCTCTGCCACCAATCTCTCTGGATCCCGTCCTTAACTCCCTCGGAAGAAAATAAACAGCCTCCCTAAGGCAGCGTTCAGCCAAGCCTGGGATCTAGGAGGCTGTGGTCAATTCTGCTCACCCTTGATTTAGCCCAGTCCTCCACAGTCCTGCCGCTGCACAAACGTACACGTGCAGCAGGCGGCTGGGGTGGCAAGACGAAGCACAAGGGAACACGACGGCTCCCCAAAAGCTCCTTCTGATGCTTTCTGCCCTGCAAAATGAATGCCTGAATTACCACCCAAAGCTACAGCTCTGCTGTCTTCTGCCAAACGTGAAGTGCACGAAGGAAAAGCAAGGCCATCAAAGGTACCTATGAAAGGAACTTGGAGATGTCTGTAATCATAAGCACGGATGCTTCAGGAAAAACAGGGACAGGCGAAGCTCAAAGCCTGTTCCATCTCTGAAATACCGTTAAGCAAATCGGGCAGTCATGCTACAGAGTGGGACATAAATGAGAAAGCAAGAGGCTGGAAAGGTGGGAAATTATAACAAGGGCAATAAACCACCTGAGGGTTCCTTTTGCTCCTTATCCCATAGAAGTAAACGTGGCATTTCTCTACCAGAAACACAAAAACACAGGTATCACTCAGCAAGTTGCAAAAACTTGCAGTGGACAAAACTGGCATGCTTCTATTTCCTGCATAAATAATAGTTCAGAACAAACATGCAAAATCCACCGTCCAGCTGCAGGACACATCTGATTGCGCCGGGAGATCTGGGCGGCGCACGTGCCTCAGGGCAGGGTTTGCTGAGCACTGCAGCAGTGGTGCTGTGCGTCGGTAAAATGACAGGAGTGACCTAATGGAGGGTTTTGTTGGTAAAAATTTGGAGATTTTTAAGCTAAGAGCAACCAAACTTTGCGATTTTTAAGTTAGCAGCAGTTGTGATGCGTGTCATTAAACTGATGGAAGTGACCTAACAGTCACTTTTCACTGCTGAAGAAAACGGCCGTAACGCTGAGATTTCTTCAGGCATTTATTCCTCACCGTGAGATTCACCACATCTGGTTGAGCTGCATCAGCTGTCTTAGCAAAAGATTCTCTTCAGCAGTTCTTTCAGCACTGGAGGCTCAGTCCTCACCCCCTTGCCACTCCTGCTCACTGCTCCAGTTATCCCCAACAGGTTAGGGAAGAGTTCAGAGAAAACGTTCCCCGCTCCCAGCGCAACCGAACCCATTCTTCCCCACCGAGTTCTTCTCTGCTTTTCCAAATCTTCACGTACAGAGAGATTTTAGACACTCCAAAAAACCTGAAGTGCCTTCAGGGCTGACGCACACGCAGGTCTGGCCCCTTTAACTGAGCGTGGGGGGTATCGGGTCAGGGCCCCAGCTCTGTGGAGCAGGTCAGGTCTACTCTGCTAGCTGGGTGGTGCAGAGATGCAACAGAAAACTCACTCAGTTTCACTTTATCAAATTCAGGATTCGACAGAAGGTCAGGAGAAGTGGAACTAAAGGGCCGCATCTGTTCAGGAGTTCTGTGGGAAGGCACCAGTCAAAAAGGCTGCAGGGTTAACCCTGCGTGGAAGAGTCTGGGAGAGGGCAGGAGAGAGGAAGATGCTGCAACTGCTGCGTTCCCATCACCCCCGGCTCTCTTGAAGCCCCACACAACAGAAACATCGTGCTCTCTGTGGCTCTCCGTGGCTAATTAAGAATTAAGCCACTGCCTTATCAAACCCAAATCCTTTTTTTTTTTTCTGGCAGCAACAAATGCCCAGACGAACCATTTTCCAAATTTCTTTTTATGCCGTGCACAGAAGAAGAGTCTATCCCGTCAAGACATGAACACGATATTGGGATGTCTAGTCAGCATTACTTCTGGAGATGCTCCCTCCTGAGAGCGAAGAGCCCAGCTTCTCTCCCCGACAGAGACCCCCGCGTACCTGCCTGTCCACCTCGGGCAGGAGGAGCAGCAGGCGCTGCTGGCACTCCGCGGGCAGGACGGAGAACGTGTGCTTGTTGATGAGCGCCCGCAGGTTCGTGTTCACCAGGATGGAGTCGGGAGTTTCCACATCGATTTCCGCACACTTGGTTCTCTTCAGCTGCCCTGCAAGGAACCACAAGGATCTCAGCAACATCTTACCCAAGAGAGGAGCAGAGGCTCCTCTTGAGTTCGCCGCATCTCAGATTCTCAAAATCATAGAACCATAGACTGACCGAGGCTGGAAGGGACCTTAGAGATCATTTAATCCAACCTCCCTGTCATGGGCAGGGACGCCTCTCAACTAGATCAGGCAACACATGGGGACTGAACGGGGAAAAATGCCACCTTAGTGATCCTTTCAGACTTGAAAAAGACCCTTCTCCTTTGCACACGCAGTTAAAAATAAAATGTGGGAGGTCCTTCCCAGCACAGAAAACGTCCATACCCAATATACTGTAGCCTACATCAGTTCACTGACTTTTGGAGGAATCCCGGCTACCTGGGGACTGGCAAGGAGTCTTTTCCTGCTTTTTAGATTTTGCTATTTTAAGGCTCGAGTTAAGGTCAGTTTGTTCCTCAGCTTTTCTTCTTGGACTTTCCTACTTTGTTCTCAGCAAAAGCACTTCAGAAAAAAATCACCAGCCCATTGTGCTTGCGTGGAAACCACGGCACTAGACAAAGCCCTAAAAAAGAGTGACCACTCACTTCTCTTTTTCTGTGTTGGAAAGCCAGCAAGTCCTTAACCCTTGTGCTCCAGCCAGCTTCATGGATGTGCTGCAAATCCCGAGCAGAATAACGAAGAAAGCACTGGTGCTGTGCACTCTGTGCCCTTCGGATGCATCCACTGTCTGTTACTGGGAAAACCCTGCGCGCTCTGAAGCACATTATTAGCAAAATGGGTAATATTAAGACAGATCCCGCTCGCCCTGACTTCAGGGATAAGAGCAGTTATTTTTAAGGTAACAGTACCAAGACAATAAATACCACAGAGGCTTATTTCGTTAGGGGAGGTTTGTTCTAGTAGAAGTCACTCCAGAAATGGTTTCTGCAGGTTTATAATGATCTTAAGTCGCAGAATTTCCTAATGACTGGGGACAAACGCAACAAGCCCCAAGAAGTATCTGTTTTCACCAGGGATAAAAGAAATCCAGGATCATTAGCACAGACATCTCAGCGTATCACCGAGGTCAGTTCCATCACTGATCCATGTAAAAGCAACCTCAAAGGGTGAGGTAGTGGGAAGGAAGCCAAATAACAGTGAGGGTCTGAAGTATAAAGATCTTGGAAGGAATTTCTTTTTTTTTTTATGTTATAAAAGTGCCTTAAGCACGTTACAAAGCCTGCTAAATAATGCAAGTCCTCTTTTGCTTCTCAAACAGCAAGCTGCAAATTCACAGGTAGAAACCTCTGATGCTAAGAAATGAGAAAAGGCTTATTTGCATATGTAAGGTTTGAATTATTTGTCCTAATTCTCAGGGCTTGCTGGCAGTACTTTCCAGAGTTGGCCTGAAGTCACTTTAGCAAAAGGATTATTTACGAATTTTGCTCAGTTTTGCTACCCAAGCAGCAGCTTTTGCTCAGCCATCAGAGCAACCAAAGCTCTGTAAGCAGGAAAATAAATATCTTACTTGCATGGAGCCGGTCAGATCTCTGGAATGGTTTCTTCCCCAAGCCTGGCAAGGAGTTATCAAGCTTAACAGAGGGAGAGGAGCTGGAGGTGGAGTTCTGAGGGCTGCTGGACTGCCCGTCGGACTGCTTTCCTTCCCAAGCTGCAGAGGAAATTGAAGCATTTAAACATGGGGATGTACAAAGAAATATTCCATGAGAAATCTGTTTGGACAGAAATACCCTAATCCCAGCAGCTCTGGCACAAGCACTTCTGGGACGCTGACCTTCCTTTCGTCTGGTAGCACTTAATTCCCAGCAGGCTGGAAGTAGAAACCCCCTTTGTAGCTGTCAGACTGTCACAAAATAAAGGGACCAGCAGCCACCTCATCTATGCTTTGAGTCTATTTCCCAGTTAGTTGCACCTTATGTTTAATTTACATCCAATCCAGTAAAAGTCTTGTTAAAACTGCCTTTGGGAGGCAGTTTCAGTTTCACTGAATAGTTTCAGTTGGGAAAGATCTTTAAGATCCAGCTGTTAACCCAGCCCTGCCAGGGCCACCACCGACCCATGGCCTGAGCTCCACGTCTGCCCGGCTCTGAGATCCCTCCAGGCGTGGGGACTCCACCACTGCCCTGGGCAACCCTTTGCAATGCTTGACAACTCTTTTAGTAAAGAAATCTTTCCTCGTATCCAGCCTAAACCTCGTATCCAGCAACCTGAGGCCATTTCCTCTCACCCTGTCCCTTGTTCCTTGGGAGCAGAGCCCAACCTGCCCTGGACCAAGCTCCGCTGACCCTTTGGGCACAGCCAGCCAGCCAGCTCTTCGGCC
>NW_009724421.1:5567-10321 GCF_000703405.1 Apaloderma vittatum
CCAGTCTCTCCAGGAGAACGTGCTGGGAAAAGGTGTCAAAGGCTTTACTCAGGTCCCGGCAGACAACACCCACAGCCTTCCCCTCTCCCACTCAGCCGCTTTCTGTTAGCATTCAGTCAGGGAGAATCTCTTCATACGTTAAGTGTACTTTCTATATTTTAACCTACTATTGTAGCTTTTATTCTTTTAGGCCGCCCTCAGTAATTCCTCCTCCTCTTTCAGATACTCAAGAGGTGTTTTCATGTCCGCCCCCAAAGTCACTACTTGGCCACACCAGGCAGATCTCACCGCTGGGGTTTCTCCTTACGGATCACTGCCGCCCACAGCCTCCTTTGCAAAAGGTATTTTCTTCTGCCGGTGGGAAGAGCTGCTTCCCTAACTTATCCCTGCCTTTCTCTATGCTTCCTCCTCTTAGGCGGGATGAATTAATCACAGAATCACAGAGCAGTTTGGGTTGGAAGGGACAACAACTCAGAGCTGGGTCCTCCCCCGTTCTCCTCAGGTTCATGTGTAATGACACACACCCACTCAAGCATAAAACTCAAGCATGAACTGATTTCTACCTGAAATAAGTTGAATAAGGTGACAGCAAATGCTGAGGAATACAAATTTCTCGAGACCACACGTGAAATGATCCCGATCCTTAACTTTTCTCTGTTCCTGGCAATCCTTAAGGTAAGAAAAGCTCACGTGGCTGGATGCTGGTACCGAGAGGCACCAACTCTTCAGGAGAGACAGGCGAGGACGGTGAGACAGAAGTCGTCTCTGCCCACCCAAGTGTGTGGGACAACACAGGCTGGATCCAGGGGCCCTGAGGGAGCCCCCCAGTGTCCTTACAAGGACACTCTTACCTTGGAAAAGAAATGAAGGCAGTGGGAGATTCCCCACAACAAGGACAGGCAAATGTTGCCCCCGTCTTCAAAAAGGGCTCAAAAGACAAGCGGAGAAAATACAGACTGGTCAGCCTCACCTTTCTCCCTGGGAAAATAACGGAGCGACTCCTCTTGGAGCACATTTCTGGTCCCACAAAGGAGAGAACGATGCCTGGAAGCAGTCAGCATGGATTTAATGTGGGTAAATGCTGCCTGACCAGCACGACCGCCTTCTACGAGCAAACTACTCGTAGACACGGATGCCATTTACCTTGGTTTTAGCAAGGCATTCGACATTGTGTGGCACAATACCTGGGACACCGGGACGGGGACAGGTGGACAATGAGCTGGGTAAGCAGTGTCTCGCTCCAGTGCCTCTAACACAAGGAAGACACAAAACCCAGGGATGAGCTCAGCTGAGAGCTGTGAAGATGCAAAGGGCACTGAAGTGCTTGCCCTGCGAGGAGGGGCTGAGCGACCGGGGCTTGTTCAGGTGGGAGAAGAAAAAAGCTTGAGGGAGACCTGGTACTCACCACCCCGTGCCTACCAGGAGGCCAGCAGGAAGATGGTGGTGCATGGCAGGAGGACAAGAAGAGACAGGCAAGAGTCAGATGGGATATAAGGACAAAACTGTATCCTGGCGAGGAGTCTGCAGTGGAGCGGGGGCTCACAGAGGCTGTGTCATCTCCATCCGTGAAGGTTTTCAAAGATCTGAGTGGAGAGGAGTCCAGAGCGACCTGGTGGAGGCCAAGCTGCTCCTGCTCCGAGCAGGAGGTTGGACCGGAGACCTCGTGAGGTCCCTACCAACACGACTGGTGCTATGGTTCTGACATATTTTCAGCTCAGTACGAGAAAGGCTGGATAAGTTCACACACGGGACGTACGATACCTTGCAACCAGAACACAGCAGCAAAATAGGTGAAAGCCAGAGAGAAAAGAAACAGGGGCAAAATGAAATAGAAGAAAATGGTTCACTCCTGGTTAAAGTTGATGTGGAATAGTTTGGGAAGTGTGAAACTAAAATAAGAAGAGAAACCGATAGGCTGTGACCTCCCGCCCCCAAGGCCTGACACACCATGCCTGGGAGCCCTCCAGCAGCAGGATCCTGGCCCGACCTAGGAAAGGCAAGAGCCCCCCCAAAATAAAGACACCACGCAATAAGTATTCTAACTAACCTGAGTTTGGATTACTTACGCCATTGGTCTATTTTAATAACTCCTCCGTTAGCAAACAGCCTTACAAAATACCCTGGGGGTTCCAGCCCCTCTTAGGGCTCCCTGCTCCCACTTCCCTACGTGAAGATGCGATTCCTCCTGGGGCAGGAGCTCAGGAGATCGGGTCCTCCAGGAACAGTATCTGCCCCCAGTGAACCATTTGGGTTTAATCCCAGCTAGCAGAGAAATTGCAAAAGGCTTTGAAACGACTGAATTTCAAACGAGCAAGATGAGATTAACCTTTCTCCCCTTCACCTTTTCGAAAGTGCCTGAACTACAAAGCTGCCCGGGAACAACAGGCAACCTCACCAGCCATTAAATACTTGCTCTGCTATTAAATGATAAGTACAGCTGATAAATATGCCTGTTCCTTTCCACTGGACACAGGGTGCAGAGCTGCAACCTCGCATATGTCTGAACAGATGTCTCAAGAAACATTCCAGCAGCATATAACCAGCGAGCCAGGACCGACTGGTCTACTTCTGGTTTGGATTTGTTTAGAGCTCTTTGGAAAGGGAGAATAAACAAACACATTAAAACATAGGAAGAATTTTATACTGAAGAAAATCAGCATGAGCTGAGGAAGCATCTCCAGTTATGTAAAAGGTGGTAGGGAGAAGAAATCAAATAACCTGCACTGTTTCCGTGGGGCATAGGACAGGAAATCTTGGGTTTAAACCCAAGGGAACAAGAAAAGATTCTAATGAGAGGCTAAGGAAAACACTTTAGGGATAAAGTTAACAAAGCAGGAAGGGCAAGACTTGCTGGGAGGGGAGTTTTTGGTGTTTGCCCCAGTGACATCTCTCGGAGTCGGCTGAAGAAAACCTCTGTCAGGAAGGCAGCACAAACCCTGCCCCGAGGAACGGCTGTGGGCTGGCTGAGCTCTCAAGGGTCCTGCTGGATTTCCTCTTTTCCAGCCTGAACAATTCTATGATTCTACGGCCCTGCGGAACTTCTTCACCTGACCAGCGAACTCCAGCGAAACGTTGCCATAACTCCGTCAAGACCACGTCCCAGCCGCCCGCGGGGACCACCGAGCCGCGCCCAGGGTCTCCCGGGAGAGCGCTGCCCTGTCCCGAGCCAACGCCACGCCAGGAATTCAGCCGAGCGGACTCACGGAGCTCCAGTCCCTGCGGGCAGCGCTTGGGCAACCGTTAACTCGGGAGCAGAGACGCAGCGTCTCCCTCTCTCTCCAGTTGTTCCTCGTCGTGAGCACCGGCTTGCTGGCCGAAGGACTGGCTGGAGGAAGGAGCTTTGGGACTGGAATGAGGTGAGGAGATGCTGTAGGAATGCTGAGGGCACACCCTCTTTCCTTCGGTATCAGCCATGCTATCAGGCTTTCTGAAAAAGGATATTTTTAAGAAGACCGAAAACACTCAGGGTTTGGGCTTGGAGGTGTGATGTTGTTGTGATCTGACTGCCTTCCCTCCCATTTTTTGGGGGGGTGCAAGCTTCAGGACGGCCAGTCTCAGCCACTCCATCTGTGAGAGACCTGACAGAAGCCTTCCAGAGCGAGTCCTTGCTGCACCTTCTTCAGCGCTCACATTCTCACCATCATCATCTTTTTGAGATGGATCAGCACCAGTCAGGTACACTGAAGGATGGAGAAGGAGGGTAACTACTGAGCGGGAGGGAATTTCCATCTTCTAGAAGTGCCTGAGTTTGACAGCCAGCACAGCATTTTACCACGATAATCAGTGAAACACGTGGGGAGGACGGGCAGGGACTCCTCCAGCACACACAGCTTACCCAGAGCGGGGCTGCGTGCCTGGTGCAGGAGACGGTGAGGCAGGACCAGGATCAGCAGGACCGTGAAGCAGAGGAGGAGTTCGTTGCTTTTTGGAACAGATCTCAGCCTCAAGAAGCCAGCCCTCTTTTCCTCTCGAATAATTCTGACCCAGCTCCTGCCTCTCCCTGTTCCCTACCACACATACTAACACCATAGACCTACATTCTGCTTTTTTTCTCAGTTCTAGGGGAACGCCCGCATGCAGCGGAGTCAGAAAAAGCAATCTGAATGTTAGGAATTGTCAAAAAAAGATGAACGAAAGGCAGAAGACCAAAATGATGCTATACAAATTCAGAATGCACCTCGCACCCTGAATACTGCGTACGGCTTTCAATCTCTTGCCAAAAGCATGCAGCTTCCCCTTTGGGGGAACACAGCCGGGCTCTTCACATTGACAGAGAGATGTCTGCAGAGGTCTCGAGTGGCAAAATCGTTGAATAAACAACAGTTGTTAGAAGAAATCAAATAGAAGTATAAAGAGCCTGGCTCAAAACAAACACAAATGAGTAGTTTCTAAAGTTGTTTGCCACAAGGCATTTACTGAGTCAACTTCCTCACCCCCCAGCTTAGGCAAATCCACTGATGAAAATTCCCCCGAGTCCAAGAACTACACAGACACCTCCTCTTGCTTTGGAGGTCCTGGAGCACCGGTGGTGTGTGCCATCAGCAGAGCTAACTGCCAAGAACTTGTCATAACGAAATGTTGCTGCTGGCAAGGGACCTAATGCACTGCTGGATGAACAAGGGCAGAGCTGTGATCTCCTCAACTGGAAACCTCCTGGCGATCTGTCAGACCAGAACGTACATCTTTGAAAGAAGGGAGTGGAACACAGAATCGTAGAACCACTCAGGTTGGGAAAGCCCCCTGGGATCACCGAG
>NW_009724422.1:0-81257 GCF_000703405.1 Apaloderma vittatum
TGATGAAAATGTTAAACAGGACTGGGCTCAGCACTGAGCCTTGGGGGATACCACTTGTGACCAGATGGCAACTGGATTTAGCTCCATTGACCACGACTCTTTGGACTCGGCCACCTAACCAGTTTTTCGCTCAGCAAAGTGTATGCCAATCCAAGCCAAAAGCGGTCAGTTTCGCTAGGAGAGTGCTTTGGGCAACATTGTCAAATGTCTTACTAAAGTCAAGGTAGACAATATCCACAGCCTTTCCTTCATCCAACAAGTGGGTCTGCCCTGTCATAGAAGGAGATCAAGCTTGTTAAACAGGACCTGCCTTTCATAAACCCATGCTGACTGGGCCTGATCACCTGCTTGTGCTGCAACTGTTGTCCTACTTGTGCTGTGCAATGGAACTCAGGATGATCTGCTCCATCAGCAGAAGTTCATTGAAGTTTAATTATCCATACAATCTTTCTCTCTTCCTAAAGCACATTGCATTACAAGAATTATTGATTATTTGACAGGAAATGGTGTGTTAATTGATACAGTATATTTGCTATAATTTTAAAAAGCTTATTTATTTATTTACTGGATTGTTGAAATTAAGGGATGCTATGGTATGTTGAGAAATGCAAACCTGTTATTTTTCTCCTTGATTTCAATAATTGCATACGTATATCTATTAAGCGTAACACATACTTAGTGGCGAAGACACTAAACTTTTTCCTTTCTCTACAAGTCAGTCACTGGCTTTTTTCTTACTTCATTAATAATCCTGGTTTAGACTTCTCTGAAGACAACGCATTCACTTTTCCTACTCCATTAGTCTAATTTCTAAAATGATCTCCTACCAAATCTTTAGTTATGAATATCACATTCTGAATTTGTTTCTTTTAAATACATAGCTATTCAGTCATCCATTTAATGATGCACATTTGCCTACATTATTGGGTTAGAAGCTGAAATCTCTGCTTAAAGGGGTTTTTAGATTTTTATTTTTAATATATTTACTTTGTATGGCATGCTGTGATAACTTAATTGAATAGGCTAAATAATTTGTGCAGTAATATTCTGTGTGAAACAAAAATGTCACAGCAAAATATTTTCTTTAAATGATGGGTAGTTAACTCTATCAAAATAATTTATGCCCAGAAGCATAAAGGGAGAGATTACCAAAGGCAAATCACATTACCTTTCTCTGCATATAACAAAATAGTTTGCATGCAGCTAGAAACATATTCCCTAAAGTACCAAAGATACTGAAAAACTATACAGAGAAACATCAAAGACATTAGAAGTAATTTTTATTGCCATATAGAAGATGAAGGAAAGAGTAATAGTCAAGTCTTCCAATATCACCTTCGTCTTTCAAATGATAAATAACTTATTCTTCTCTTTTGAGAAGAACACTCAGGAGAGATGAAAGCTTAAATAAAACATCTTTTCTGCTGACAGAAATTTTTGGGTTTTTTTCATATTAAAATCAACCTAAAAAAAGAATGTGCATATTTTGTTTCTTTTTTTCATTATGTAGATTTGTATATTAGAGATTGTTACTGAGCTATAAAGTAGAATTCAGAGTACTGTTATCAATAATAAAAGGAAATAATTGGATGAGTTGACCAGAGAGCCTAGGCCTAACACTTAAAAGAAAAGATAACAGCAAAATTAACAAATATTAATATTTCCTAAATGGGATCTAAATATTCTAAAATTTTCATATTGATTTGATAAATATGGATTCATTTTAACTTCATGTAGTGAGTCCCAGAGTAGCGGGAATGATTGATTTGTTTTGTTCTTGAGCTACCCACTGGATAGGATTGTCTTTTTGATATTTTTCATTATTATTATTACAAAGTACGGCCAATGTGCTTGGCAGTAGATTTGACCTAAAAATTTAGGTCAATAAAATACTTTTATTTTCATTGACATAAACCTGACCTTTTAAAGGACAACACAAATACGGTCTTTCTTCAAAAGATTTTACTATACAAAATGCAGGGAGATATTGCTAATTACTAAATGATTTATTAATTAGCTTGAATTTTAGAGCAGGATAAGGATCCATTCAAAGAATCATGGGACTTAATATGGTCTCATATACTCATACATATGGTCTTATACTGTGGTGTTTCTGGGTATGCTTTTCACAACAAGTATATCATAGGCCTGACCTAAAAGATGAAAGTTCCACTGGTATGTCTATATTATATGAATATCAGACCACAGATGCCATTCAAATACTATAAGCATGTAAATTTAGTCTTTATGCTAGAAAGAGTTCAACCTCTCCTTGCAAGGTCTCATGCTCATATACAGCTGAATGGGCACTGAAGTAGAGTCTTTTCATAGATGATCATTTTCTAACAAACTGAAAAAATTTTATATAGTTTACCACTTTAATTTTTTTTTCCTGCAGTTTTACCACATTCCAACTAACTTTTTCACTGACAATGAGTGATAAAGACACTGTTTTCAGCCAGCAGGATGGCTACTTGTTTCCAGTGGAATTGTTCTGAACTGTTCTGAACTCCATTTAGTCTTATGACATTTAGTCTTATAGCTGGAGAACACAGTCTCTTTTAATTTACAAGTACAGATCTAGGCTTAGAAAGTCAAATGTTATACAGTATTACAGTGAGGTGGAAAGTATTTGAATTTATGGAAATTAATTATTTGAATTTATGGAAATTAATCTGTCCTCAATAAAATTGAGAAATATACTGAGAAAAATTCAAATTCATTTTAAAAATAATTTGAAAGTGTAAAACTGAAATTATTATAGTAATTCAAAGTATAGTAACTCTCAAGGAAATCTCATTTTAGAGTGAACTTTTAACTTTTAACACTTATCACATTTTAATATTGATGTTTTTAAGTACTTACTATTAGATTAAACTTGTGTCTAGAAGTCAATGCAGATTTTACTTTTTTATACCATGACAATCTGGAACACTCTTGAGAACACCACTCTAAATGTGTCCTTAAAACTATTTACACCATGAGTATTTTTTCTGAAATAATAAAATCCTTAATGTGGTAAATAACTTGTCTTCATGACATTTCTGGACCCATGGCCCAGAACCAAGCTTGATCAAATCTCTGAACATATAATTCATAATTTGAACAAACCCTTTCAATCTGTGAGAATAGATTAGCAATAATCTGCAAGGTTCAACATTCATTAATCTTTATTATCTGACAGTTCTTTCTGCAGGTTAAATATACCACCAGCTTCTTTAAGCCAGGAGTCTGACTTTCTTTGCCCAGTTGGAACAAGAAAAGAATTATACTCGTTTTACCTGTATATATGTTTAGGCATGTACAGATAAGGTAATAATCGAAAATCACATCTGCAGTGGAAAATATTTCTAAGATGCAAATGTCCACATCTAAACTAGCCATCTTAAATTTCCTAGTCTTCAGAGAAAATTAGGAGCTCTTATAGCAAGGATCTTTTAATCCAAAATATTTGTCCTAAGTCTTATGAATAGTTGCCCTAAATTTACTTATTTTCCTCCATCTGCCTAGCAGAAAGGTTTGAGTTGGTCATCACATGCATGTCTACAAAATAAGCCTGTAAAGCTTGAATCCTACCACTCCTATGACACAAATATTTTTCGTTAAAAATTAAAATGACTAAGGTTTCTGAAAATTCAAAAATAGTGATTATTACGTTCTTTAATATTAGTATTTTTTTCCTGTTGCTTAACATGATCTTCAATACGTCCATTCACATTTAGAGCTAGGTTAGACATGTCTATGCTAATTTTTACTATGCAATATGGGCCTTCTCTGAGTGGAGTGGTAGAATTTTTAGAAAACTATGGACTTGGATAAAACAAAGGTAAAACCCAGATGTTACACTATCAAAACAATGCAATTCTTTGAGAAGATCAAAACAGAAGGTGGACTATGCTCAGTTTGTTAGTTTAAAGCCCCAGAAACATAGTGTGACAGCCACCATGAGATGTTATAAAATATGAGCTATGTCTATTCCTACGGGCAAAAATTGAGTAATTTTTATATCCCAGGGACGTAAAAGGATATTGAACACCACCACTTCAAGCAGCTAATATGTGCTGGTTTTCCCCTAGGACAGCCAATAGATTCTTATGTTTAATATTACCTGGCTGATTTTTAAGATTCCAGGCTGTTTTCCTGTTCTTGCAGTTACTGGCAGTTATGGACTCTTACTTTCTCAGGATGTTTTCTCCTCTTCCCAGACTAATTTTTCCCCTTCTAAGTTGCTCCTATAGTTCCTTCTTTCTACACTTATTGATGTTACCCCAGAATGGCTCCGGTTTCTAGGTACCCAGTTGTACTTCAAAGATGTCGGTTGCGATTTTCAAGGACGGGTCTCTTTCACAGGCCTAGTTCACAGGCTGGCAGGCGTTTTCTCTGTTAGTATTTCAGCAGACATTTTTCTTCTGTTCAGTAACTTTCCATTTCTAACAAAGTCACCTTTCTGGCTGCTTACATCCATAGCTTAAAAGTCTTGGTTGAGTTGTACTGAAGCAGAGGTTTCACCTATTCTTTCATACCACCTTTACAGAAGTGCTCAGGCCTTGTGCACAGCTGACAAATAAATCTGTAGGAGGATATGTGACTTTATATCGTTTCTCTCCAAATAGGAGGCTGACTTGCAAAGCCTTAAGCATTTCTTGCTGCTCTGCAAAGAAGTAAAAGTGTGATGACATGGGGAAGAATGTGAAGAATGGTGCTTAAATTTATGTCGCTCTCACTTAAGTAGTTTTGAGGAAGAATCGTGCCTGAGAAAGACATAATGGAGTTCTACTCCAGAGAGAAGCCTTTATCAGCAGGCAAGAATTTACTTGACTCCTTGCAAATTATGTTTCTTTCCCGTTGTGCTTAGATCAGCCCAGGCTGTGCCCACACTCCACTGTTCTACTGCCCATGAGTATAAGTAAGGAAGAAAGGAAGAGTTATTACTTCCCCTGGGCCTCGGCTCTCTGAGGCAGTAACTGCTCTGTAAGGTGAAGGGACCTCGGTCCTCACTTTCAAATACTAAAGCTGGAAGGATCAAGATTTTCCACCAGTGTTAAAAAGAAATTATCAGCATTTCATAGAAGCTGTATCTGTTCTATGAATCTGATAGCAAAAAAAAAAAAAGGTAAGAAAACTGAACTGCAACATTTTATACCAGTGCAGCAAAAATAAAAACACAGTAAATATATTCACTGGTTAATTCCTGAAAGCATGCATATGTAGCACTTCATAAAAAGCAGGCAAAACGATGATATGGTTTTTTGTCATGCTCCATGACAAAATGTGTCTTTAAGGTACAGGTTAATTTTGCTTGATAATGATAGTAAAGCACAACAATGTGCTATCAGAGTAAAACACAATAGGAAAAAAACCCAAACCCTCACATGTTTTCAGTGGTGAATGTTAAGCAGTGTTTTTCTTTTAGTATGTAAATTCAGTATGGTATTTCAGTACCCTGTGTTATCCTTGCAAAGGCTGAAATATTAGAACTTAGTTTAAAATAACTGTTATTTATAATAGCTTTTATGATAAAAACATTTGAAAGCGAACACACTTAAAACAAGCTAAGAATAGCTTAGGACAACACAAGCCATGAAAAACTCCTCAGATCACATGAAGCCTGTGCCCTTTTATAAGCAATGACACACTTTATTTAGAGAGCTACAAAAGAAGAGTATCTAGTACCATTTGAGGAGTCTATGACAGAATTGGCAGGAATTGCACAAACTCCTTTCTGGAGTACGTCAGAATCCATACAAGACACACTAGCATGCTTAATGTGGCTAAACTGAAATGTTAAGGTGACTGAATATCACCTTAACATTTGTTCGGCTGAGTATTTCCATGGAAGCTCCATGGGAGCATACTTTGAAGGTGAAATGATAGCACAAATTTTTGAGCTTTATTATCAAATGAATTCTAGTGACTTGGACTTTGCTTACAGTTGGAGCTTTTGAATACCAAACTTACATTTAGACCTCTGTAACAGATGCCTAAATGTAGGTACCCTCTTTTCAAGCTGAATTATGTTATTGAACTTAGAGTAGCTACTAATACTCCAAAGTCTGTAGCTGCCTCACAAATAAGGTGTCATATTCCCTAGTTTTGTGGACAGGTCTTGTAAATTCCAGGCAGTACTATGGCTAAAGCAGGCAAACTAGATCCTATATATTATGTCTAGCAAAGATGTCAACCTATCTTTGATAAGTAGATTACTGTCAAGTTGAAAGGGGCCAAACATACCAAGCTAAGAACCTTCAAAAGTTCTATACGCATAAAAAGGTCTCAAACGAGTGGGGTTTTGTGTTTATAAATAATTAATTCTTCATAAATAGTCTGGTGTTAATTCTTATATAGAATTTGGCAAATGTATACTTTTACGCACCTGTGCCAAGTATAAAAAATATTTGTTATTGGCTTATATCTAAAATTTTAAGTGCTTTGAAGTTTTCAAACCTAAAAATTTTCAAGTCTTCCTAACTCCAAGTTGTCTCGAATGAAAGTGCTGATACAGCTTTATAAGGTGGGGAGTAATCTTGGGTGCTCTCTTGGACCAGCTCATGCATGGATAGTTTCTAGATGATACTTTCTGAAAAGGCAGTTTGCACATCACTTTCTGAGAAAGTGCTGTGTCTGATACTTCCTGTGATGTAGCACCTTGAATCCTTTTTTTTTTTGTGTGTGTGCTGGAAAATCAGAATCCTTTCTGAAGGAGTTGAGTCACTGCAGTGATGTGAATGTCCCTCCTGTCTCTGCTGTGCCACCAGGTGCTTCCTCAGCCTGGCATCAGGTGCTTTGCTTCACACCTTCTGCTTTTTTCCCCTTTCCCAGGTGATGACACTACACACTAGCAGACTGTAAAGGCTGGTTGAGGACCAGGCAAAGGTGAGGATCACTCGAGCTACTTTTTTGGGACGTCCCCACATCACAGCCTCCCCTAACTCTGTTGTCCTTCCCCTCTGGGCATGTTGTGAGTCACTGGCTGCAGCAAAAACTCTTGGCCATGCACACCTCTCACATATCACCAAGGGCCAATGCAACTCCCCAAGGGCCCTTTCTGCTGTGAGGATGTTCAGTGAGTGCAGTGCATTTCTTCCAGTCTAGTGCATCTGGCAGTGATCCAGTGAAAGTGGCACCAGGATGGGGACCACCTGGCCAGGCTTCCTTACCTGGATGGGCTGGGGTAACATGCTGTCCTAGCTACAGGGAGCTGCCAGTGGCCAGGCAAAGAGAGTCCCCCCCACCATCAGAGCCCGGGGGCACCTCTGCAGTGGCTGTAGACTTAGACTCTGTGAAAGGGGAAAGCAAGATCATCCTTCAGCCTGCAGCTCCACCAAAGTTAGGGGGACGGTTAGCTCAGTCAGTTGAGCATGGCTCTAACAACGCCAAGGTTGCAGGTTCGATTCCCATTTGGTCCCCATGTGTTGCCTGGTCTAGTCGACAAGTGGCGTCCCTGGAGACAAGGAGACTGGATTAATATGGTCTCTAAAGTCCCTTCCAGTCTAGGCCATTCTACGATTCTATGAAAGTTGAGAGTGGGGCTGATGCAGGTTGGCTATTGTACTTTGCGCAGTGATCTCATTAGCATTTTCTCAGCTGAACTGTCCTGGCAGTAGCTGTCACCTGCAGAAAAACATCGAGCTGAGATCCTTCTTCATGAGAGCTTCATCCAGTCTATTTTGAAGAGGGGTACTGTGTGAAATGTGCATAATGAAAACCAATCCAAGTAATCTGCTTTTAAGCACCCAAGTATCAATTTGGCAAACAGTAGCTTCCTCCTCTGGGTAAGTCCTTGCCCTCTGTGCACTTCTACATGTCCATTGTAGGTGCCTGTGCAGAATATTTGCATGATAAATGTCTTGCTAGGTTGGAAAAAAAAAAAAGAAGTTCTGTGATTGTGTTATTTACCCTAAAGAATGAGGACTCTAAGTAATATAAAACATGCTTACTTTAACTTGTGGCAATTAGCCAGTTGTATTTCAGGCTTCCTATTGTACTTGCGTGCAATGCAAGAGAAACAAAAGCATCTAATTTCTTGTATTGTGACATAACTACTGTGGGTTAAATATGAGCTATACAGAACACTAAAATGCCTATTGATTGCAAAATGGAGCTTGCAAGAGCAGTGACCTCCAGTGCTAATTATTCGATATCCGTACAAAAAATTATCACATAAGCAGTCTCTACAGACTGACTACGCTCTTTAAAGATTTAATCTTTTTTAAAAGTAAAAAGCAACCAGAAAGTAAACTGATAGTCTTCAATGTTCTCCTAGAAACCTTTCCTCATGGAAAGTACAGGAAAAAGCGTTGGCCACAGAACAGATTTTGACTGTCAAACATCAATGTACCTAAATCCTCTGTGACAACACCAACATACTGCATTCCCTAATATACTTCCAAGGACTTCATCTTGAAATTGTTCGCATACTGCATAAGTTAGTCCATGTTTCCAGTATCTAGTGCCCTGTTCACATGTGAAAATTGGATTGACTCTTTTTCTTTTTTTTTTTTCAATGTGATTGGAAAGATATTCTGGAGCAATAAGATATAGACATATATTGACTGTTTGAGAGTTCACAAAGAAATCTGTTAGGATGTTTTCAGTAGTCTTAGCTTCCAAAATAATCTTCCACTTTCTTTACAGCAAGACTGACAGTTCTGTCATTGAACTGCATCTGTACTGCAATGCTCATTGTAATTACAAGACCTTGAGAAATAAATGACAGATGTATCAGGAGATCAGGAAACTGCTCCTCCAACAGATTCTGCAGCACTTGCATTGATGTACCAGATTTAGACAGAAAAATCTTACATATAGTCCCAGATAGAGATGCAAGATACTGATGAGAGTTTAGTTATAGAATAGGAGTGAGCAGCATTAACTTCTTTTTGACCGTGGCACCTCAAGATCAAAGTACAGACTTTTTTCTTTTTTTTGAAGCCTTCACAGAATATTATTCACATCCTAATACTGATCCTGTAGCTCTGTATCTGTATATTTAAAGGAATACTTCATTTTTAAATAAACATAAAACTAATAACTAATAACCACATACCCTTGTATCACTATATTTATTCACACAGACTGAGGAACTGAGAGAAGTGCAAAAAACTGTCTTTGAGCTCATACTTAGTTTCTTCTTCAGAAGTCATTATACGCAGTGAAGTGAAGGGGCAGTGCTGCTGTAGCCCTGGACCTGACCTGGGTCAGTCAAAGCTAAGAGTTCAGAAGTGCCTCATGTCCACCAGTGAAGGCCTGCCCATAGCTAACTTTGAGGCTCAGACTGGTGACCTTGAAACTGAAACTTTTCTTAAAGGATAGTAGGCTTGCAGAATGCTCCTAAACTTGATGTGGTGCACAGTCTTCTATCCCTTAACAGCTTGCTTCAAAGGGGACGAGTTTGTGTCAATGATTTAGTATAAATCTGAAGCTGCCGCTGTGGAAGCAAAAAAGAAGTGATAATATGATTCACAGACTGGGTCTATCAACTGCAAACTGAACTAGGGATTGACCTTCAGTATTATTTAATATAGAAATGCTAAAGCAAAACGAAACAAAAATAAAAGGCAGGAAAGAAAATCAAAGAAAGAGAGAGACGCAGAACTAGCTTCATTCTGAAAGATTCAGAACGAAAGTGCTAGTGGCAGCAATGACAGATTTGTGAGATTATGGAAGAAGTGGTATGATCTGGGCTTCTACAAAAACTTCTTCCTTTGGGCATTACATTTATATTCATGAGCTCTATTTTATTTTCTGTAGCAGACAGGTGTCTAATAGAACATTTTAAAAATTTCTAGGAGCATGAATCCTGCTACTGATTGAAAGCAGAACCTTTTACATTAGTTGCATTGTAAAGTGCCAATACAATCAATAAAAAGTGTAAGTTTTATATGTACAGGAGTGATTATGAATGTATTTGAATAAGATTCCAGTACTAAGCAAACTATGCAAAATAAATCTCTTGCCAAGTACACATGAAGCAGAAAACTGTCACCAGTTCAACTGTCCTCTCCAGAAACTTTACTTTTCATACAATCAACGTATAAGACACATAGCATACAGTTTTGGACTACCAATTGTTCATTTGTAGAATTATCAATTCTGTAGTTCTTGAAAATTGATACCTCACCAAAAAACTTGTATAAGGAAAACTACAGGAGTAGTTTACATCTTTTACCCAAAGAATTGGTTCCTTTATATATGACTCATCAAAATGGCAGAGAACTTATCAGCTAGTTTTCTACCTTATTTTTTGCTGTAGTGAGAAAACCAATCAGTTCTCAGAAGTCACTAAAGAGCAACAGGAACTTGCGCAGGTGGAAAATTTTTAATCATAAGGTCACTGGAAGAAGGTGTGATAGAATGTAGGATCAGGATGTTCCACTTTTCAGCTAGGTTAAAATTTTGTGTCAGCATTATGTGAGTATATCCCATCTTTTGCGACTAAGCTAGACTATGTAGAGATCTGCGAAAAATGCCACTTTCACACAACAAGACCAAACAGATAAACACTGATTTTGCAGTAAAATCGTTGCTGCTAGACACCTGAGTTTACACTTGAGTGTTCTGAGGATTAAGGATTACTTTCGCTCTTCTGATATTTTTACATCCTTTAACATTACTAATAACAGACATATTAAAAGTAGTATATGAAAAAAAGAAAAAGAAAGACTTTTGATCAGTAAGTATCAGCAGCAATGCTAGTTTGTCCTTCCTTCATATCAAAGTGGAGATAGCCTGCAGGTCATAAAGTTCGATCACTAATGAAGACTTGACTCCTAACTGGAGAGAGTTAAAATTGAAACGCATACATCTTTGTCTGCAGCTGATCTACTTAAACTATTCCTAATTCTTGGCTGCTCCCAATCAAGGTGACTCCTCCATAGAGTTGTTATGAAACTGCAGGTTTCTTTTTTTTCAGGAGGATTTTTCCTCCAGAATTTTGTGTTACCATTTTTTTCTGATATGCATGCCAAAAATATATACTTTTATGTCCAACTTTCCAACACTGAAATTGAGGAAATGTAGTGTCTCACAGCTGACTACATATTTAATGGGACTTACATCTCAAGTCTGTCCTGATGTTGACTGTTGGCAATATGTTGCCAAACCACAATATTTGATTTTTTCTGTTCTCCAGATCATGCTGTTTGATGTTACTCTGACTTCAGTTTTATAGAATCATAGATTAATAGAATAATTTAGATTGGAAAAGACTTTTAAGATCATCAACTCCAACCTTTAACCTAAGACTGCCAGTTACGACACTAAACTATGTACCTAAGCCGCACATCTGCACAGCTTTTAAACACCTCCAGGGATGATGACTCAACCATTTCCCTGAGCAGCCTGTTCCAATGTTCTAACCTTTTTGGTGTAGGATTTTTTTCTTAATATCCAATCTAAACCTTCCCTGGTGTAACTTGAGACCACTTCCTCCTGTCTTATTGCTTGCTACTTGGGAGAAGAGACCAACCCCCACCTCACTACAACCTCCTTTCAAGTAGTCGCAGAGAATGATAAGGTCTTCCCTCAGCCTCCTCTTCTCCAAGCTAAACCCCAGTTCCCTCCGCTGTTTCTCATAAGACTTGTTCTCGGGTCCCTTCACAAAATTAATTGCTCTTCCATGAAGACAAGTGTATCTTTGTCCAATTAAAAACTAGCAAATAACATAAAGCTATTGCTATTTTCAATTCTGCAGAACAGTAACTCTTGTGGATATGTGGTAAAAAAAAGACTTCCAGGTTTCAGATCCCCCTGCTCTGTAAGGTAAAATGCCAAAACCACACTAAGAAAGATGTTTACAAAAGGTACCACAGCTTCTGCCATCTTCCTTATACCCTTTGCAGACTCATGAAAGAAGATGTGAGACTAATTTTCATTGGCATGCAGGACACAAAAAAGTATTCTACATAGAAGCTTCATGCTCATTTTGCATTTTTCTCCATGTGGAACGGAAGGCCTGTAACTTGTCTAAAAATATTTTTTTTAAAATCATCTTTCATAGCTTTAAAGAAATCTGATTGTTACAAATCCAAAACAACAATGACAACAACAGAAAAAAAGCCCACAACTAAATCCCCAAAACTTAATTATTAGTAAAATTTGCAGTTTATTAAATCTGATACTAGACATTGAAGTAGACACAGGGAAATGATAGCATAATATAGACCATTCTGGCTGTGATTGCAATTTACAAATACGCTTTTTTCCATTGATTTCCTTCAATTAGCAAACTTTTAGGTCACATGGTTTGATAAAGTTGGGATTTAGCTTGTTTCTGAATACCAATATTTTTTTTTTTGCGTAGCTGTTTGGGATTTTCCAACAAATAATTTTGCAATTGTTTATTCTAAACATACATGTGTAGAAATAAGCACAATGTATGTAGTTCATCAGCAGTTCTTAACAAAGGTTAAGACAGACAGATACTTTTCTGATTGATGATGTGTTCAAAATTATCCCAAAATACAGGTGGCTGGAACAAGAAGGGTGAGCCTGACACCTTTTTTTGTACTCATATACACCTCATTCAGCTTAGTTTTCTTTGTGCAACAGACCATCCTGTTAATAATTGGCTTTCTTTTCCTCTCACACAATGCAAGGATGTAGGTTAAGGCATTGGACTTATCATAAAGATGTCTGACTGAAATCTCTTGAAGTGCCTCCTTTTACAATATAACCAAGTACGAAAAAGAAAAATGACAAAATAAAATGCATCACACTTCTTCTGTGTAAGGATTTTCATTCATTTCGCTTTCTAAGATACCTGCACCCACTTTGAAGAGTCTGGCTGCTGCAAAACTAAATGTTCCGTCTTAGCAGTCACTACACAGTTGTGTTTCCATACTACCTGGAGAAAATTGTCAGAAAAGAGAGAGATCTTCCTCTGTCCGTATTTCACTAAAGGTCATTATTGTCTGTGATGTAACATTTCTAATATTGCTTGTGACATTTGTTACAAAATACTTTTTCAAGCTCAAAGACGGAGATGTGAATGCAATGGTTTGGTATGATTATACATCTATCAGATGTCAACCATACTTCATATTGTTTGTACCAACTACTTTTACATACAAAAAGCAATGTATGTGCATGTTTGTTCAAATATAGACACACAAAATCACAAATACAAGCATAGTATACATATTAATGGGAAATGTCCAAAATATTTGCGGAAAAGAAAAGAAAGAAAACATCTTAAACTAGAGCAGCTTCAATTACTCGTTTCTCAAAATGTGAAATGTACATCTTCACCACCTAGTTGAGATGGTTTTTAAAGATCCCAAGGGTCAAGTTTGTTCACAGAGTGGTTTCTAAGGTCTAGATTGTATTTGACATTTTAGCAATCAGAAATTGATCCCAAAGACTCTTCCCAGCATGTTTTGGACTAGAAGAGTCAAGTTGCCATGAGTAATGGAGACACATCAGCAGGGTGACTTGGGAAAGCCTCTTTCTTCTGTGTACTTGGCCCAGCCAAGGCTATTACTGACTACTGATTCCTTTCATAAGCAGTACATTTCATCAAAATCATCCTCACGCATGAAATTGGTACAACACGTGAGGAATATTTATTGTGCAGTCTCTTACTCTCTCATCTCAGTGAACCATTAAGGATGAAGTGAATTACTGAAGCAAAGTGAATCAAATTTTAAAAATCCTGAAATTAGTAAAGAAATGAAAAGGTGGTTAGGCTGAGGATTTTTATTTAATTTTTCTAGAAGGCGTCTCTTTTGTGATGCATCTGATTAATAGCAAACCATTTTTCCGCACTTTCCTTACTTTTACCTTATCTTTACATTTTTAACTTTTGGATAGCTCAGGTATTTAGGACTCTCTCTGAAGGCTGTTACAGGGTATTTGATCTGTTTTAGAGCAGGGAGCTCTCCCTGAGGTCTGTCAGGAGCAAAGCCTGACACCCAGGGCTGTTCCAGCACCCTAGACAGGAGCAGAGCAGCCAGGGGATTAACAGGGCAGCCCATGTTCTGAGCATGGGACATCTCCGTGAGGATGAATTCAGACCAAAGCCAGGCCAAGATATGGACGTCCTGATGGAGGATCAGGCCTATGGCTGGGCAAACCAATGGATGTAACATTGGGTGGCAGCTCAGGTGGGCACTGAGAACTGGAGCCTCAGCTTAAAAGTCTCTTTCAAGGAAGGAAAGGGGAGGCCCTCTGAGGCTTTCTATCATACATATTTGGGGAAATATCTCAGCCCAGAGAGCTGTACACAGGGAAAGAGGAGACTCAAGGGTATGACACTTACTCTTATTCCTAGAAGAACGAAACGATCATGTTTTTGCAAGTAAGCTGACCACAGAGCAGCTGAAGTAAGAAATTCTGGATGATAAAATGAATTTAAGAGGACTGCAGCCTCTAATGGCTCCATTAAAAAAGAAAACCTTCTGAAGCAGTAAAAGCTTAAATAATATATGAACTCCACAGCATCAAATATGTAAATATATAAAACTCTATTTAGCACTCACCACAAGCTAATTTAGTACAATTTACCATAAAGCTGATGAATGACTTCAGAAATAATTTACGAAGGAATTGAGTGTGAACTGCAAGCCATGTACATGGCCAGAACAGTGAAGCGAATTGCCTGAGGTATTAGATGCAGCTAACAGATCAGAGAACGATCCAATGTGAAATGAGATAAACAGAAATAATCTCTGGTGTGGTGAAAGGAGTGTTAAGAGAATACAGTAGGTATGCATTCCACACCTTGAACAAGGATGAGAGTTGCTGAAAGATTTTGCTAATCAGACACTCTCACTTCCAATATTCAAAATAATGTGCAGATGTCAGGAATTTATGTATTGTAAAACAAAAAGAAAGTGCTTGTGTTACCAGCAAAACTCTCATTGCAGAGTTTCAGTCTAGTGTCCCAAAGACTGCATGTGTAGAAGAGTAGTACAGAAAATCAAAGTGCCACAAAGAGAAGAATTCTGGAAAGGAACTTGGATTGTCTAACATGGGACAGATAGTATCATGTATGCGATTTGGGGATGCCATACCATAAACTCACAAAACTGAAGCTGAACGCAGGGCAAAAAAGGTCAGGCAGAATATTGTAAAAAACCAACAACCCTCCATTAGTAGTATCAGGAACGAAAAAGAAAAAAATCATCTTCTATGTGGCAATCTGAATCAAAAGCAATCAGGAAATGGAAGTACTTACCAATCAGTAAAGTATAGTCGAACAGTGAAAAAGAGCTTCTGGCAGGTAAAAGCTTCAGCCTCCTCTGTAAGGACTTAGTAACCTCATATCAAGCTCTTCCATCCTTACTCAATGCCAAGCATGATTCTCTGCTACAAATGAAGCATGATTCTTTGTAGGTCAGAATGGCAGACTGGGAATGGGAATGATTTGTGATGCTGAAACAAAGAACAATTTACCCTAGTCACCAGTGGAAATACCATTTAAGTAATCACGATTTGTTACAGGAGAAATCAGTTGAGATGGAATTGATCAGATTTAAATGTAAGCTTTTCAAAGTTAGATGTCTATTGTTAGCAACTTACTGATGGTGTCTTTAGAGACGATACTGAAAAGCAGTCATCTCCAGAGAGTGATTCTTTCACCTATTTTAAACACTGATAGAGCGGATCAATAAGTCTGTGATGATGCCAATTCCTCTCCATTGAATCTAGAAAGAAACTGTGTGATGATTGTAGACTAAAATGAATGACTCTTAGAGGATCTAAAGTTAGGGAAATGAATCCTGCATTAGGTTAACAAAAGAATAGGAACCTTGCCCTCCCCCTCTGCACATAAAATAAATTAATGGATTAGCCAAATAATCACTAAATGACAACAACTAAATCTTCAGGAAAGGTCTTTGAAAAGAAAGTGCTGCTTTTCTTAAAAAGTCATTAAAAAATTAAGATTTTTCTCTTTCTACCGTGTCCTCTGAAAGCTTTATTCTTACACTTAATTTGGAATCACATCTCTCCCATGAATTTAAGATATTTTTTCATGTGACAGAAATATTGATACTAACAACATTTCTCTTTCAGGAATCAGCTTCTCGTAGAGTCATAAAATGGTTTGGGTTGGAAGGGACCTTAAATATTATCTCGTTCCAACTCCCATGCCAGTATGTTAGTCCACATAATCTGTAGCAATCCAGATGTAGAAACAAAGCTTTTGTCCAGAATGCATAATTTAGTGGTTGTATAAGAAGATTGTATAGATGTTTGAAGGTGTATATTTCTGTATTTGTCTGTTGGTTTTCTGAAGTAATGTTTTTAATTGGACTATCAATTTAGGCCAAATTTCATGATGATAACCTCTTTTATTTATGTAGCTAAATTTAAAAAAGTGCTAGGATTCCATCCATTGCTCTAAGATCAAACGATCCTGACTCCTCTACGTAGCGTTTGTAACTAACCTATCAAGTACAGATCTGTATAGCAGGGAGATGTGGCTGGAACATTGCAAAACAGCCTTAGGGAGACCTAATATTTAACTAATCAGGGATTCAGTACTTGAACTTGTTCCCAGAAGCTTCTTTTAATTACAAGGATAAACTTGAGGTTCCTGAGGTTTTATGAAAGAAAGCCTCTGTTGGGGGGGAGACCTAAATCAGTGTTTTTAGTGACAGAAAACTTTTAAAACAGACTTCAAAAGGTGGAAAGTCACATTACATAAGCCTTCACATATTCTGTTTCTCATAGTAATACTTGGTTTATTTGATGTCTGATCATGTTTTCTGCACGGACTTATTTAGTTTATTAGCCTTTCTCACATTCAGTAAAAGACTAATAAAAATAAATATTTTCTGGTATTAATGTGGTGTTCGCATCTCATGTTTTTATTCATACTGAGATGTATTTTATCTGAATAGTCCCTGAGATTTCAGATTTCAAACCTTTTTACAGTATCGTCATTTTTATTCATAGATCTCAAAGTACTTTTGAAGGGATAAAATTATTGTCAATTTGGCTAAACTTATCACATGAGAGTTTATGTGACTTGTCCCAAGTCAGTAAGACCAACAACATCAATGGCCTCTCAGTAACAATAAATCTACCAGGAGAAGGATGCTGGAACCCAAATGATCTATTCTGTGAATGTCTCCTCTATATCAGAAATGCCAGGAGTGGCCTGCTATGCATGTGCCTATGAATATATTTGTGAATTTGTATGAGTGTTGTGTTGTACAGTAATAAATAAATATCATGTGTACACAACATTAATTACCAGTTTGTAAGTAATTTCAGGTAGACATACAATGAAGCCTTGCTGTGGATCTGAATCTGCTTGCTTTTGTGGATTTTATTCAAACTCTGAGTGTATGGTGAGCACAAGGGATTTTTTTTTGTAGCTTAATGTGCTAGAGTTACTGCTAAAGCCTCTTACAAAACAAAGAATCAAAACAGAAATGCCTAGGGAGAGGAACAACAGCCAGAAGGTGAGACAAAGACAGAACATGAGAAGTAATCTCAGTTGGCAGGTCCAGCCAGCCAAAACAGAGTGATAGCGTGGAAATTTGTTGAGAGAAATTTTCAGGACACTGCTGTCCACACAGAAAACAGGGTACACATTATGCAGTTCAAAGCACAGACCTCTATGTTAGTGATGCTCTCACATGCCTATCAGTGGCAGCAATACTATGCCCTCATGTCATTTTTACTTCTGTGTAAATCATAGCCAGTCATCTTTATACTATTAAAATCTCCAGAAATGGGAGGACTGTGTTTTTAAATATTGTTGCTTTAATTGCTTGCACTATCTTCCAAATGGTAAATAAATCTATTATTGGAGCTAGTGACATAAATTACCATCACTTGTTTGACAGGAGCTTTCAAGAGTGTGAGGTGAGATGTTTTCTCAGAAATATTTCCAATTATCTGAGTGGAGACTGTATAAAAAGTAAACCAAAATGAGTGAGGAGGAACAGCTAGCTGTTTGACAGTGGTAGATGTGGTCTATGAGCCATTGTGCAGAGTTCCAGGAAACTACTTCCTCACCAAACAGGACTCGGATCTTCATCACTTTGCAGAGATGTATACACTTATTATATGTGCTTTGGCCCACTTCCCAAAGGCAGTTTTGGAGCCTGAATCTGTTGAAAGAAATGAAATCTAGATACATAAATGCCTTTGAAGATCTGACTTGGTCTAATTATATCCTCTGAAGTTATAACCATACTAGCCAGGTAATGTTCCCAGGTACTGAAGCATAATTGTTTATACTGTTAAATTTTTAACTTAGTCTCTGGCATGATTTTGTCCTGTGCCAAAGGATTCTTGGCTGCGTCTTGTGTGTTTGCATGGACATAGGATCATTCCCAGGATGTAGTTTGGATACAGGCACCTTTGTTGTGGAGTGTAGAAGAATTTATTAAAGGAGACATAGGCTCTTTCAAGCCAAACGGCCACAGTGTATGTTTCATAAAAGTAGCCTGGATGGCTCTGGGAGAGGTTAAAAAGCTCAAGGCTGCTTTTCAAATAAAAGAGTAATTCCCTATGGAACAGAAAATTCACAACATTTCTGAAAAGGAATGAGAGGAAGACAGACTGGGAAAAATCATGTGTGTCCCAGAGTAAATCTTTTGTGGCAAAGTACAAATCCACTCAAATTCATGATATAATTTGAAATGACCATCCATTTGCTTACAGATACTTGGGTGATAACTGTGAAATTGTATGTGCCTTTCAGAAGGGCGCTGAAACACGATGAAATATGTTGGCAATGACAGGGTGGGGAAGAATACCACACAGCACTGTGCATGTCAAAATCCTGCTGGACCAGAGTTAGTTGTGTTGCTGAATCTGGCCTCTTACTGACTATTCTGTTTATATATGCTATGATACTCTATAGAAAACGTATCTAATAAGAATCTATATTATCCATATATATAAGCCATAAAAAAAACAAACAGGCCATACTGATTTGATATTTTTGTTCCTCAATTTTCAATCCTAGCACAGTCGCTAAAAAAATCTCTTTACTTTTGAAATTCCCTACAAAGTATGCACCTTCTATGATTTTTCTGGGGTTTTTCTGAAATGGGGTTTTTGTATGGTTTTGATCATTTACTGTATGCTGAACTGAAAATTGCTCTTGGTTGTATATAAATATTTTTACTGAAATAGTTTAACTCTTTCATCTTTATCTTTCTTTATAAAATTGCACACACAATAAACACATGGCATGTTTATTCCCAGATTTACTTATGTTCTTTTTGTAAAGCTTAGTTTTGTTTTCTTTTTCATGATAATATTTTTGAAGTGCATTAAAGAAATAGAGGAGAAAGTCTTGGGTTAGAGTATTTTCAGTTTTCAGATACAACCTTGGTACAGGTACCAAAACATTTTTGGGAAGTTTACTAAATTCTTTTCTTCTGTGGATGTTTAAATATGAGAGGTATCATGGTCTTTCCTTCTCCTTTAATATGATTTTCCTTTTAAAGAGATTCACTGAAAATATTTTTTTTTTCATAAGGATTGCTTGTATTATGATTTCTAAGAACAGGTTTCTCTATCTCTAACCAATCAGCCTTGTAACATTTTAAAATCTTTTTGATAGACTTCATGGAACACTAAAAGAGGTGAAAGACTTCCATGATTCAGCTCTCCTCCTTGTTCACGTGGTTAATAACACCTCTTTGCATGGTAAATGGCTAAAATGGCAAAATTATCTCGCACTGTAGAGTGATTACAGTTCTGTATACTGTTCTCTATCCTTTGATTTCTCTTCTTATATTCAGTTACCTTATCTTTTACACTTATACAGATATGTTTATGAGTAAGTTTAACTCTTTGTGGTAACTAGATTTTCAAAATGCTTTCTCCATATGCTGTTATAGGAATCTATTAGCTGCTTCACCATTTAGGTGCTGCTGTCTGCAGATTTTCCCTTGTCTTCTATCTTTTGCCAACAGTAGGAAACAATAAAGCATACCAATACTAAAAAAAGAAAGAATAAAATCCCCACAAGTTTCTTTTCTGTCCGATTGCTATTCTCCAGGTTCCAGGAAATGTCATTTAACTTCCTGTGTTTAGTGTGGTGACGACCCAGGAGCTTGGTGAGCCTGGCAGCCTTGGCAGGCATTCCTGACAGCTTGTCAAGCCTGAGGCTACTGCATGTTGTCTTTCCTCTCAATAATTAATAATTAATTGGAAGCTATGATTTTTTAATGATGGACTGATTTAAATGTGCTGGTTTGGGGGGATTTGCATTTTTTTAAAACATACATTTTTTGAAAGCAGGAAAGACAAGTAAGAGAAACAATGTACATGCTTTCAAACAAGTTAGACAAAATCACTGGAGGAATAGAAGCCTACCATAAACATACATTCATCTGCGTATATAAGGATGCATCTGTACACAAAAAAATGTAGTCCCTGCTGGCCAAACACAAGTGACTAAACACCTTTTTGCAAGCCCAGAAAATCAAACACAGCCTGAAGCACCTCATTTAAGGATTTCCCATGCATACAAATCAAAATCCCAAAGCAGTATTTTTTCTTAACTTAATCACTTGGTATGTTCTGAGGAAATGTAGAAAAATTATGGCCCTAATTTTCAAAGACACTACAAGGAGTCACAGAACAGAGAATGGAAAAGAAAAGGATGCTACTATTAATTGATGTGAATCCATTATTCTCCCAGTATACTTAATTTCCATGTATATTATATAGTACCTATTACACATCATACATTACACATTACACATTGCACACTACACTAGGGCTCGTGTGTTGTATGCTGTATACTATATATTTATTTTGTATAGTTCCTCCTACATTTCATTTAGCCTTTTATTCTCTTCTTGCAGAGGCCCAAGGTCAGTGAAGACTCTGGCTGTTGCTGAACAATTCTGCTGTGGCAGAAGTCAACAACTGCACAATCTCCAGCCTTAAATCAAACATCTACGCTCCACATCCAGTGTCTAAGGAACACCAGAACAGCAAGAAACCAGACCAAATGTGCCCAACAGGGAAATGTTTGGAACAGCTCTAGCTGAAGTCCCTTCATCTCTGGACATTAAATATTTTGTTATCGAAACCTGCATCCCTATATTCAGGATTCAGAAATTGATCCTACAAATGTGTACCTGCGTTTTTCACCAAGACATGTCAGCTTTGTTCCCAGGAACAGTTCATCCACAAAGAAACAGAGCTTCTCCTGGGGTGATATTGTTCCCTTGTATGTAGATGATAAAATATCAACAGAAGAAGTGATTTCACACTATGCACAACAGCAGCATGACATCTCCATACCCAGTTGCAGTCCTTGTTATATTAAGCCTCCCTGAGTGAAACTATATTTAGTCTAGTAAATGCAGCTCTGTTTCTTTCGCTCTTGGGAGAAAAAAAAAATAAATCAGCAGCATTAATCGATATACTAACTTTCAGACACCAGTACCTTTTTGTAACTATTTAACATGTCTGAAAGCTTCTCTAACTGATATAAATAAATAGCCTTACATATATAAATGGCTTCTTCCACACCTCCCTACTTGCCAGCACTGTCAAGTAACAAACACCTAAAGAATGATCCAACCACAAACAGAGGCATTTCCACAAACTTATAGTCTATAACTTGAGACTGACTGTGTTAATCATTGGAGAATGGGAGCATGTTCCAACAGAAAAGTTCAAGATGGGAATAGAAGTATTATCTTTTAGGTTATTTTGGTTCTTCTTTTGATACTATTAGGAGGTAAATATCACCAGATAATGACAGTAGATGTTGCGATCTCTTACTTCTTTGGAGAGGCATCCTACAAAGAGAGGAAAATGTATCTGCACTGATATGTAGTTTATCTCATTGTCTAAATTCAGTAGCTGAAGCTGAACTCCTTTGGGAGACAAAGACTCAGTTGATAGACTGAAATTTCTGAGGTAAAATAATTCTTTGTTGAATCAGTCTATCATACTTGCCTTTTCATGTGGAAATAAATCTCAAGATCTATCCAAACTCCAGTGTTGTTTCCTTTTGTAAGAATGTAACGTGTCAGTTTCCAGTATCTTGTTACAGTCACAATTTGCTGAGACAATCATGGGGATCCTGGAAATACCATTCTCTGAGAAAAAGGGGATGGCAATAGGTCTTGACAGGTTGACTAGGTTGTTGCTACCCAAAGTCAGTAACTACCGTGCCAGTGTTTCCTGGAGAGTGGCTTTTACCAATCTGTTCTCAAAAACTTCCAGTAATGAGGATCAGACGCCAACTGCAGATGATTAGTTTGAGTGCTTCAGTATTCTTACTGCTAGGAGAAATTTCTGGTTTTGTGTGCAACCTAAATCTGCTTTTCACATCATTCCTTAAATTAATGTCACAATGGTGTCAAAAATAGAACAAAATATCTCAGAGAAAGCACTTTCCTACACCTCTAGCCAACATTACCTAGAAATTCCTAAAAAAATAGTGGCATATTACTTAAAAAGTTTTAGAGTATGTATCTGTACAATTGAGTCTGTAATATTGTGTAACTGTATACATGATTATCTTGTACAGATGCTATGTGCTGTACTATGTGTGTGATCCATTTCAGTGCAAAATAATAGTAAAAAAGACACATATTTCGTATCCCAAAGGGTAAGCAGTATCTGGTAGGTTAATTAATTGAACAGTAGTCCAGAAGGAAATATATTCCATTGGAGACAGTGGAACACTCTCCCTTTCCAATTGATCATATTTAGTTAAGAGGATTGGCAGTAGTGTGCAATTCACTTAGGTGCTGCTTTGGGTAGGGCCTGTGTTACTTAATCTAATACTTCTTTTTCTGCTTTGATGTTGATAAAGGCCCAGGAAACTCATGTTTCTTAATTGTATTATAATAGAAAGAGTGCCCTGGGGATAATAGAAAAGAAACGAACCCCAAAAGACTGAATCCATTTGTTACATTTGGATTGTGTTAGGTTATGTGTTAAAAGCTCACCTGCACAACCACAAATGAATGGAAATGATGACATGTGGGAACCCCAATACTGCACTGCCAGACTACTCCCAGGCTCATCACAGGAGACATCAGCCCATCAGCAAAAACATCTCTACAGAGGATCAGGTGGGTACAATGTCAGATGTGTGGAAACCAAACTAAAGACTCGGAAACAGATAATCTGTCTGTGCTCCTTCCAAGGCTGTCCCAGGAGACCCTCAGACCCAGTGTCTAGAGGTGAAATCCATCAAGATGTATGAACAGTAGAACACCTTTTGAACTGAGGGGGTCACTGCATAGAAGTATGGGATACATTATGGGATAAAGGGAAAAAGATGACACAGAACTTCTTATGTTTGTTTAGAGGAGCCAAAGGCAGGAAAAAAGATGGATCTAGTTGATCTGGAGAGGAACAAACATAGGAAAATAGAGGGATGAGGGGACAGAAATGGTTTGTCACATAAAAACAGTTTGTTGGTCATTAAACTTATCTACATGGGATCAGCGCTGTCTGTTCTATCTTCTTGCTAAACTCCATTTCTAACTCTTTACATGGGTGAAGGACTCTCTGCTTGATGTGCTTATATGTACAGGGGTAGGAGTGTCAGCAGCTTGAGTGGAACTTCAGGTCAGAGGGCCCTGTAAGTGCAACAACTGGACTGAGTGTGAACGTGCAAAGGAGTTTTTGAGTGTGGTAGGTTGAATCGGGCTAGCAGCTCAACATCCACCCTGCCTCTCTCTTGCTCTCCTCTCACACAGGATGAGGAGAAAAATGAAAGAAGATGCAAGGACTTGCGTGCTGAGATAATGACAGTTTAACAAAGAAAGCAAAAGCTGTGTGTGTAAACAAAACAAGAGGATTAATTCACTGCTTCCCATCAGCAGGCAGATGCTCAGCCACTTCTGGGAAAGCAGAGCTTCAACATATGTAATGGTTGCTTGGCAAGTCAAATATTCCCCTTTCCTTCTTTTCTTGAGCTTTTTAAGGATGACCACAGTGCCATATAGTATGCAGTATCCCTCTGATCAGTTTGGATCAGCAACCCTAGTTATGTCTCCATCCAACCTCTTGCCCAAGGCCAGACTGTTAGCAAAAGGGGACAGAAGGTTTTGACATTGTTCTGCACCTGGGTGAGAGCAACTCCCTGTATCAAGACACTGGAACAGGTTGCCCAGAGAGGATGTAGGTGCCTTATCACTAAAAACATTCAAGGTCAGATTGGACAGGGCTCTGAACAACCTGATTTAGTTGAAGATGTCCCTGCCTATTGGAGGTGGGTCAGACTAGATGACCTTTAAAGGTCCCTTCTAACCCTAACTATTCTACGTTTCTATGATTCTGTGATTCTCTGGTTCTGTGATTGTGTAAGCATTCTTCAAGAATTGCCAGAACATAGCTGTGTTATCAACACTGTTTTAGTCATGAGTGCAAAGCACAAGACAGGGGCTAATATGAAGAAAATTAGCTCCATCCCACACAAAACCGCTCTAGCCAGGAGAGATCAAGCCAGGCTAACTGTTAAGCAGGCAAAGCTGCCTGAGAGCCAAGGGTGACTCTCAGGGTCACTCAGGTGACTCTCAGGTCACACTCAGGGGTGACTCTTATGTGTATCTGTGGTGTACACGTGTTTTTGCCTACTGAGAATATATGCTGAGCCTTGCTACTAGTTGCATTTGGGGACATGGAGCCATGGCAAGCTCGCCTCTCTTGGACTTCCAAATCCAGACTTATTCCCCTAACAGATTGCTTCTTTGTACCTGACAGAAACATGCTGAAGAAAATCCTATAAAGTTTTCATGGCAATACAGATACTAGATGAAGTAGTTTCTGTCAGCTTTTCCAAGGAGGTAAGTCAGTGGAAAAGCACATGTACAATAGAAAATAGAGAATACCTCCAGAGAATCAGATACATACATATCCTTGTTAATTGAAATCAGGATATTTTCCTCATTTTTTATCACAAAAAGAACACACCAAGGAGCAGTTGAGAGCTGTCTAGCATCTCTTGAATATTACATTCACGAGCAAGAGAAAAAATACATCATAGTCATATAACAGGCAAAAAGCTAAGTTTACAAATAAATTCCTGTATGTGTTTTTTTAAGAGTTTGATTTGCCATAGTCACAAAGGAGTTGAATTATGTGTTATTGATAAGGTAACCAATCTTCTCCCCACATAATTGTATCTTTTGTTTTGATCAAATCCCACCACATTTTAATCCCCAATTAGTTTCAGATGATGTTATATTTTTTCTCAGCTCAAACTTTTGTTTAAAGTTTCAGTTGATACTGAAGCTCATGCTTATCCTTGCTGGTACTTCTTCATCACTGTTCCCACTTTCTCACTAGGTAGAGTATGCCCCTGATGAGTTTAATAGCTAAGTGGGCAATTTCTGGAACAAGCATAACAAGGTGGAGGGAGATTAGAAGCTGGAGACAGAAGAGAGAGGACAAAAATGAGAAAACCGTTGCACCAAAAAGCATCCCACATATACCCACACAGAACTTGCTGTACCCAAACTTCTGATCCTCCTGACCTTGCCTCTGTGTTTTGAGTCTGTCCTGAGCTCCCAAGCAACTTTTCTTGGCCTTACTTCCAAGGTTTCTGCTGGTGGTGTCATTAGCTAGTGCTTAGCTTATTCACAGTGGCTATGAATAGTCTGCAGCTATTCACAGTGAACACAAGTCTGAAAAATACCTGGTGGACAACTATTTAGAAGTTGTTGTTACTATCTTGTGGTGGTGTTATTATTATTATCTTGTGACTCCAGGTTCTAACGTATGCCTAGTTAACATATTCTGTATCTCTCCAACCATACTGAGTGGAAATCTACTTCTGTTTGTAACTGTAAAAGGTCCGGTAATTCGTAATTAAAGAGAAGGCAAAAGTAAACATTGGAACACAAACTTGGAAATATCAAGAGATACATAGTTAATCTAAGTCCAGTGTTGATGCCAAAGTCAACATTTTCATTTGGACAGATGGAATTAAAGGTCTACTTCTTTTAACCTTAACCAGATCTCTGACTTGCCGGATTACCTAGCTAATCATCAGCACAGAATGTGCAAGACAAGATTCGTTAGATGAGTTCTCCAGCTTTAGTACTACATATGGGACTACAGCTTGATATATCCTCAGCAGAAAAAGAAGAAACACATCCAGCTGAAGTGTTTCACCACTATTACTTTGGAGGAGTTCTTTTTAGTCAGCAATGAATAATACCAAATATTGCCTTCACTGGATCTGGAAGTAATATAAAGCAATCCTGACTGAAATCAAGCCAATTGGGCAGAATAGCAGGACCTTGCCTGAGCAAGTCTTGTGTAGGAGATTGGGATTAAGTTCCTTGTAGAAGATACTAACTCTAAATGTCTCCTGATTAATAGTTTCTAGACAAGCAAGGACTGAGAATGTCTGGTTCCTCATTTTGCTTTTCCATTTCTCCTCTTCCAAATACTTGACTCCTGACTTCAGTAGAAAGAAGAGAGTTCTGCTGCACACTTCTGAAACCTGAGGGCTTCCCACAGTCTTTACCTTGCCATGAAAAACCCCACGTTGTGGGTCTGTAATTAATGTCCAGATGAGGTAAAACAGAACTCTCGGTAAAAAGGTGAAATGGTCTGACTTTTTAAAGAAAAGGCTGAGGTGTTGTTAACAGGAGTGATCCAGCACCTAACAGATCAGTTAGTATGGCAGCAACAACAAACTGGCAGGTGCAATATTAATAAAAGACACATGAGGACCCAGAGCTCTGTGTGTCATGCCATCAGTTCTCTGAACTATGGTGGATATTGATCATGAATAAATAATTGTTCCATTCTGGTGTTGATTAAAATGCCAGTAAAATACAAAGTTACACAAGCAGAATCTGAAATCGTACCAGAGCTATGAAAAATCCATAAAAGGAGTCAAACCATTTTTCCGTCCTGCTCAGTGCCTCTTAGATTAATACCACCTTCTCATAATATGGAATTTCAAAAGGATAAAATGTCTGAAAGATGGTGTTTTAATTTTCCATCTACAAGTGACAAAACATTCTTCTTGAGCATTTGTATTATATTGCAGGTACATTTGTTTTCACTTTGTTTTGTGTAAGAGCAAATGTACAGCAAATTTTATATAACCAATATAGAAGTTTACTTGTATAAAAAATTAAAGGAGGTAAAAATATGAGGGTTTTTTGTTGTGAATCACTGGACTAGATTTAGTGTGCGTTTTACTTCCCTTTGTAATGAACAAAAATTTAGAAGGATAAAGAAAATTGGTTTTGTTCCTAAATCTTGAAGTACTTCTTATTTTCTCTCTTGAGTTTCAGAATATCTTCTCTACACTGTACATTCCTATGACCTTTATTTCAATGAGCAAATGGCAGATCTTTTTAAAGTCTATTCAGAAACTTTACACAGCAATGTAATGAAACCACCTGACTGCTTTTTGAGGTAATAACATCCAGCTGAAAGATCATAGAATGGCTTAGGCTGGAAGGGACCTTAGAGATCGTTTAATCCAGCTTCCCTGTCATGAGGGACACCACCTCTTGACTAGATTGAGCAACACATGGGTACCGAATGGGAATCAAACCCGCTACCTTGGCGTTAGCGTCACGCTCAACTGACTTAGCTAATCGATGGCCATAAGTAACTGGTGGGCAGTGAGATCTTATAACGACAGTGATTTCTGCAACAGCACTGAAGTAGTGGTTCACATTGCCATCTACCTGCAGGATTTATTAGCCTTTGTTTAGAGAATGATCTGCATGGTTGAAGAAGTTTTGGATCAGAACTAGCTTGCATCTGCTCACTTGGTAGGTAGCTCACTTGGAATGCTGTTTTTCATTGCTTAAATGACTGACATGGAAGTTAGTTATTGCAATAACTACCTATTGAATTCCTAAGTCATTTTGCAGAATTATCCCTTCGTACTGAGAATAATTCTAATTTCCTGTTAATATTTCCTATTTAATATTTCCTATTATAGTAATTATGTCTGTGAACTTAAATAAAATTATAATAATAAAAAAGAATTAATATGAAGGTTTTTTGAAATAAGTAATATGTTGTTATGTAAAATGATTGGGCAAAAAGAATGTTTCTGGATAACTATTCATTAGGTAAAGTGCCTATCAACACAGTATCTGGATACTCATTTAATGAGGAAAGAAAAAATGAACACAATATACAAAATGAAATGCAAACTTTTTTGTAACTGTGTGAAGAATAGAGGTGGTATTTTTTCTCCTAGATAGTAAAAAATGAAAGGCATTTTTTGTATTGTTTTAACTGAGACAAAAGGGAAAAAAACAAACAAGACAAACCCTTCTAAGACTTCTTTGAACACAGGATGATACTTTCCTAGAAAAATTGTATCAATTTATAGTTCTTGTTTGGGGTTTGGTTTTTTTTCATCTTTTTCTTTGGGAGTGTGCCTCTCTAAAACTTTTCAAGAAAAGGTTATATCACAAAATTGCGGAAAAATAAAAGATGCTGTAAAATGAAATATTACCATTTATTTCTTTTAATAAAAAAATATTTTCTCATTGTGCAGTACTGTTAGAAAAGGATAAAGAAGGTGTTGCGTAGAAGTGTCTTCCTAATGTTTTTTTTTTCTATTCCTCTTGGTTCTACATGTTAACGTTGCAACTACAGCGCAGCTCTCCAAGGTTTTTGACCACTTGCCTTTGATTCCAGGACTCCTCAGCTGCCTCAAGCAAAAGACTCAAAATTTAGACTGAGGTTTGAGGTGAGGAATGGTTACTGTGGTCTAAACCTTGAGTTGCTTTGTCAGATGAGCTGGTAAAGCATGTTTCTGAAACACGGTTGCCCATTTTTCTTTTATGCCAGGTGGGATGGCTGAGATGTGAGATTCGCATAGCAGCAATCAATGAATTGACAAAAAACGACGTTGACTTGCTGACCGAGAGGTAAAAGGAACTTCAGTTTTGAGCACAAGAAAGAAAGGCAAATGTGACAAGGAGCCTTCACCGAAATTGAGCTTTAAAAACCTGAAAATATTAAATGAACCACATCATTATTTAGGAAAGTACAATAATCACAGAATACAAAGTTGATTGCTACTACAAAGAAGGAACATTTTAGATCTGATTGTTAATTTATGTGCATGTGGAGGATCTGAGTAGCACACGGAAAGGGATAGGTTAAACTGGGATTCAGCTCAACTACTAGCTGGAATTTAGTTAAAACACCAAAAGAAAGGTCTTGTAATATTTCACTGATTGTTATTGTCCCTTTATGGCTTCAGTGGATTGTTAGTTTTCTTGTTTTGTAATAGTGATGATGACAATTTTTTGTCTGTCTTTCAAAAAAGGAGAAATTCTTCTCCAGAAAATGTTGACATCTCATTTTATTTATCTTGACTATATCACAAAAAATAAATACCAATGATGCATTTAACAGTCATCTTTAAAATCAAAGTAGGCTTGAGGCAATCCCAATGACTGACAAACTTACAAGATAGACATCAACTTTTTCATTAATTTGCAACATTTCTCCCTTACTACTACATATTAATCTTAAAACAAATTACAATTCTTGCGAACATGCTTTTTCTTATCACATAATCTATTTCTGATTATCAGAGTTTTTTAAGCTTCATATTACTTCAAGCAGAAAATGAATGAATTGGACTTTTGAAATATCTATCATCTGTACTTACTGCAAGGTTTTATTTCTTGGACAAGATACTGAATTTATTCCTTCAGAAGATATGATTCATATGTCCTGAAGACACTTTACCTTGTAGAAAAATTATTGTATGAATTTACTAAAAGTTCTCTATCATATCTATTCTGTGTTCGAAGCATTGATGTGAATTATCAAGTAAAAGACATTACCAGTAGTGAAATCTAAAATTGTAGTTCTTTCTCTTTTTCTCTTTGTTACTTTTTCATGATGCTCATTCTCATTCATACAGTCTTCTCATTCATACAATCTATAAAGCAGGAGGCAGATATTGTGCTATGGTAAAATATATGTTCTACAAAAAAATGCAATTAATTCTATGTCATGGTTCATCAAATGCATTAATTAACATAACCAGCCTCCCAAATCGAGGGAAGAACTTTCAATATCAGCATAGAAGACATAAGGCAAAATTAAGTTTTAGAATTTTTCTGAATCATATTCAAATTATGCAGCATTATGTTACAAATTATGCAGCATACAGTGTAAAAGAACCCAATCTATAAAGGAACAGAATATCTTTGCTAATAAATGAAAGGAAGGAGAACCTCTAAATTTAGTTTACAGAAATAGAAAAAAGGTAGGGAAAAGGGCTCCTAAATCATCACATCCAATACTCTGATGGGACTGTAAACTAGATAAATGTATATGTGTCATAACCAGTGATATAATAGTAAATATAAATATTTAAAAATACAAATAACCTTCTTGATCTCATTCATATGGTTGAGTCTCTCCTGAATTACAAAATTGGCTTTTTGTTTACAATAATAAGGGCACCTTTTGTCTTTAAATAAGTTTTATGTAAATGCTTTTCAAACTATCTCAGAAATCAGTCCACACTAAATCATGCTTAGATCATATTATTTCCCTATAAACATGAATTACACAGGGAGGGAAAAAAAATGAGAAAACTTGAGTATTATGTTACTTCTGTGACTTCAAGAGTGATGTTCACCTCTAGATTGTGGACCTTTTCGGTTATAGGATTTGTCTAACTAAATGTCATTATAGTCATTGGAGATCTAGGTAATAAAACAGATAAATTGAGTCCCTTCAACATAGGCATCCAGTACTATTTCAGATAAGTTGTGGTATCTTATACAGTGTCCAGCTGATGCTCAGGAGCTGGAGTCTTCTATATGTGCTCTGTCAGCTCTGACAGTTATTATGACATATCATGGCTGTGACAGCCAAGGGTAGTCAAATAGCACTAGACATCCAGCACTAGACAATTCAGTTGATCTGTAGATGTCTATTCTCTTGACCTAAATCTCACTGTACAGCTTCAGGTTTCAAAAAAATACTGTCCATACTGACAAATAACGTGGCAACATGCACGTGTGTAACAAGTATAGGTCTCTTACAGTATAGGTATGCCACATCTCTGAGCTGAGGAGGCATACACCCTTTAAATATCATACTTAATATGTTATTTATGATAAATATGTGAAAATAGGTATTTAAAAAAACCCCAAATTCCACCTGTTTTGTCTTCATTAATCTACCATTCTAAAAATACTTGTACAGATCTACAAATTTCATACAGATGTCTACAAATACATAACTATAATCCTACGTATCCAGATGTATTTATTCTTCTGTGCTTCCTCACCTTATCCTCGCATTCACAATAGAATAAAAATTTATTAATAAAACTAAAGACTAGTAGGAGTCCAGCAGCTAAATTCGCATTTTTCAGTATTCTTTCAATCAGTAATATGTTTAACTGATGCTCTAATAACTGTGTCGAAGACAATCCAATGGTTAGAATTCCCTTTTTTCCTCAACTGGAAAATGACAATATATGTTGTATAAATCCCTTCGCAAAACAGGATTCCGGCTGATATCCAGAAAAAGTGCAACAATAAGTATATTATTAAACTGTCCACCATTAACTGTGTTTAATTACTGATGCCAGAGAGGATTCCATGGTAAATTGCCAGTGGATGCGAAATACTACATCTGCCTCCCAATAAGTCCTGGGAGAGAAGTCATAATTGTTCAGATGAACAATACAGGAAGAAATGTGTGAAAAAATTTCCTAAAGAGGAAGGTAAACTCACACTCTGCTGTTTGAAATGTTCTTTACGCCACATTTGCAACCAAATAGAGAGATAAAATTTCAAATTATTAGGAAAAGGGGAAACCTTTGAAATAGCCTATTAAGGAAGGATGAGCTCCATCTAAAGCATATAAAACTCAAACCTAAAATAAAGTTTATGGGGAAATTTTAAACCAAAACTGAGGAAAATCCAGCAGGTGTACAAGATAAAGTAATAAAATCTCTGCAGTATTACAAAACCTGACAGAAGAGAAGTCAATAACATTCAGGAAGATCGTAGACAGAGGCAATCTCTATAAATAAGATTCTGTTGAAGCAGAGCATATTAAAAACTGACAACCAGAACATGGTCAAACATGCAAGTGGTTCTATACAAATGAGAGGAAAGTAAAAAAATAGCTGGCCAAGATGAACGTCCTGATTTTAAATAAGAATACTGTAATACCAGGGATTGAAGAAATATGGTGGAAGGCTCATAACCAGTGCAGCACTGTGGCTGGAATGTTAGCATGTAATTTACATTAGGAATGATAGAATAAGTTGTATGGGTGGAGAAGTGGCCCTGTATATTAAAAGAAAGATTAGACTGAAATACAGAAATACACAGAGCAGATTAACTACTGGCAAGGAACATCAAATGTCTTTGTATTGAAATCCTTTTCCCAAACAGAATAGCATAATAACAGGGCTGTACTGTCAACACCTTGGAACACTTAGATATGAAATACTGGAGCAAAACATTTTTTTCAGCTGTAAGTAATGACTGCTAAATCTATTAAATCTCATTAATGGGATCAAATAATATCTGGCTTTGTGTTATCAGACTGTTATCTGTATAGGGAATTCCAGAAAGCTTTCTGGAAAGATTCTTGAAAAAGTCACCACTGTGTTTCATAGTAACAAAGGGAAATTAGACAGATGGATTAATAACTGCATAAAAGAGGCAAAAACAGATGATGAATGGTCTTTTTGCCTGCTGAATCTGAGTGTAAGAGAATTAACAATGAAATTTCAGAGTAATTTCTGTTAAGACTTGTGCTGGTCAATATATTCAGAGGATGAATTGTTAGGTGATAAAGTTTACTGATGGTGTGCAATTACTGAGAGCTATAAAAGTAAGTCTGTCTACAAAGAGTTGAAGAAGGATATTACATTGCTAAGTGTCTGCAAAATAAAATGGCAGATAAAATTCTGTGTTGACAGGTGAAAAAAAAGTACACATGAGGAAGAACAATAGAAACTACATCTACACAATTATTTGCTATAAATTAGTCATTAACACTTATGACAGAGAACTTGCAGTTATTACAAGTGATTTTATTAAACTACTCAACCCAAAACATAGCTGCTTGAAACTGAGCAGTGGACAAAAATACAATTAGAATACTATGAATCATTAGTAAAGGAATAGAAATTATAATTACCTCACTGCATCAATCCAAGGTGGATTCACATTTTTTTCTATCAATTATAATAAAAAATTTCTTGTCTCAAAAAATGATATGGTAGAACAAAAATAGTGCAGGGAGAAAACACATGGTATCCATAATTATAGAAGAGCTTATCTGTTAAGACAGATTGAATAAACAAGATTTTCCAATAAGAAAAAGAAAAATGCAGATGGGTTTATTACGTGTTAAAAAATGAAACCCTAGAGAACAAAAGAAATGTTATTTAGAAATAAAGAAAAATACAAAAAATCTTAGAACTTTTGAGAAAAGAGTAACAAATCACAACATGAGAAAGAAAAAGTTGTTTTATTTTTAAAAAGGCAATTTGTACTCACTTTTCATGCTCTGAGTATACCAACAGACTCTGCAATAACTTCCCCCTCCCCCAGGGTTTTGGCTGCCTAGCCCCGCTTCGATATGGTGCTGCTGTAACCTTAGGTCAGAGTGCTGGGAAAAGAGCAGTGTGAGAATGAGCTAGGAGAAGCATTAAGTGCATTTCCCCACCCAGAATTGCATTTAAGCTCATAACTTTAGCCTTGCCTGATCTACATTGCACCTAGCCATGTGCCTTGCTAGTGCTGGCCCACTAACTTGACTGTCTGCCTTGATTATGGCCCTGGTTTAACCAAATTCGGTCTTTTTTTCTCAGTCGTAATTGAAACTGGATGTTGCCACTTTCTCTGCTCAGCCTCTTTAGGCACAGTAGGATGACTCCCTTCATGAGGTCACTGCTCCTGCTTCCCTTGTTGATCTCCTCAGCTCTTGGCTCACACACAGAAAAATAACGCAGAAATACCATGGAGGGCAGAAAAAGACCCATACCTAAACACAATGTTGTGTCAGTAAGAACAGTTTCTCTACTTATTAATTTTGGGACTGCTATGTATAAAGGGTTGGATTTGATGATGTTAAAACTCCTTTCCAATCTAAACAATTCTGTGATGAACATTGAACTGCTTTCTGCAGAGGACTGAGACCAAACCATTTTCATGACCTAGGTCTGCAAACCCGTGCCTATTTCGTAAATAGTCTCAATGTTTTCTGTTGAAATATTTGAGTTTGGTAACAGGTTATCTATCTATCTATCTATCTATCTATCTGTCATCTATCTCTCGATCTACGAACCTAGATACATATAGATACATAAATACATGTACAGTATCAGTTATGATTATTCTCTGGTATTTCTTGATACAGTTTGGTAAAGTTTTACAACTTTAATGCATTTTTCATATGGTTTTGCACAGATTCTGGAAGCTTCCTCCAGTTATTCTGCAGTTATTCATTGCCAATTCTCCTATGTCCAAATGCAGTTTCATAAAACAGTCTTGTTCTGACCACATATGTCACCTTGTTGAAAGTTGGATATTAGGAAAAACTTCTTCACCAAAAGGGTGGTAAAGCATTGGAATGGGTTGCTGAAGGAGGTGGTAGTCACCATCACAGGAAGTGTTTAAAAAAAAGCTGGATGTGGCACTTCAGGAGATGGTTTAGTGTTACAGTGTTGTAGGCCTGTAGATTGGACTTGATGATCTTAAGGTCCTTTCCAACCTTTATGATTCTGTGATTCTATTATTCTATGATTAGGGTTGGGCCAGCCACTAAATACTCTCTAACACCCTCTCCCTCCTCAAATGCAAAGAAAAAAGGAATTACTTACGGATTAGAAAACTAAAACATTTTTAATTAAATTATGAAAAAAAACCCCAGCAAAGTAATAAGGAAATAATAGAGAACTATATACAATTGTGTACAAATCCAATATCAAAGCTGACTTCCCCTTCCGATAGCAATCTCCACTGATGCTGCAGAGCAGGCGATACTGGGGAAGTCCCAGGCTCAGCAGTAGCAGAGAGCTGGATACAGGGAGCTGGATTCAGGAACTCAGAATCGGAATCAAAGGCAGAAGATTAGACGGAGTCGTCTCTGGATACTGGTCATTGCAAAAGAAGCAAAAAGAGACCAAGGCCCTAGCAGTCCCTCAGTTTAATACTGAATATGAGGTGTTCCTGCCCATGAAAAGGAGGTTGGATTAAAGTGATATCTAAGGTCCTTTCCAGCCTAGGCCATTCTATGATTCTATACGGAATGGAATACTCCCGTTGATCACTGTCCTGTCTGTTCCTCCCCAGAGGTGCGACCTTTTATTTCCTTGTGACCCCTCTTACTACCCAGCACCCCCAGCGTGGCACACAAGAGCCAGCAGTGGCCTTGGTCACTATAGGAATAAGTATCAGCAAGAGCCTTTCTGCATCCCTGTCCCAGCAGCTCTGAACATCAGATGTTATCGCTGCTAGCGGCAAACACTGTCTGCAAAAATATGCTGCTAACTTTAGACAGTACAGCCTTTTAGAAGAGACTGAGTTGAGAATTAAAAGTCACAGAATGGAATTGGCTCAAACCAGAACACGCATGTAGTATTTTTCTAATAGTTCTTCAGTAACAAAGAAATAATAAAAAACAGATGAAAGAAAGTGCTGTAGGTGATCATTATTGTTGGGCAAAAAAAATCCTTTCTTTAAAGGAAAAATTTGAAACAAACCTCATAAAAAACAAAAAAAAAAAAGGGAAAAATATGCACAGACACTTTGGTATCTCTAACTACAATTTTATTAACAGGAAATATACATATTGTGGCATTCAATGCCTTGTAGGAATTTGAAACCGGTTCTTTTAGATCCTACCTGAAATTTTAAAATTTTACATTATTGAACATTCTGGATAAAAGATCGGTCTTTCAGAAAGTGGCTTTTATTTTAATTAAATTTTTGCAATGAAAAAAATATTTTTAAATGTTTCAATTTTCTTAATTTAATATTTCCCAAAACAAGCAACGTAGAACTAGTTGACTGGATTATTTTTGGCTTGTTGTATTTGAGTTTGTAAAATAAGTAATATTGAACCTTAACATGAAAAGAAATAAATGCCCTTTGGATAATTTGAGATCAAACAATAAGCATTATAATAATATACAAAAGTCAGGCTGACAACAAATGTTATATAACTCTGTTGTATCAAGTAGTAGACTTCGTATATTAAAAGATGCTTGTTCTTTGTTTTCTAAACAAAAATCTATTCAGAAGAATGAGTTAACACTAGTAAAATATGGATATCTCTGTGGAAAGTGTGGCTTAGTGAGCTTTTGCAAAAAATTAAAAATTCTCTTACAAATTTTTTCCGTGGAGAGGGTTGTTTAGTTGTTTAAAATAATCTACTTACTTGTTCTAACTTAAAATGACTGATTCACATTACTGTTGATAGACTAACACAGAGGTTAATATTGAGAACTGCCTGTATACATGCCCTTCATTAACACCATATAATTATACTGAGATTTCTTGAGCTTGACTTGTCAGATAAGATCTTATCTAGATGAATGGTTTTTGTTGCTTTGAATGCTTGAATGAATCTGAGAGTCATTTGGCACTTGGCAGCCTACATTATGACATGTTATCAGCCAAGTAGTGCAAAGAAAAAATTAATTATTTCGAAGAAGAAATACATGATAGAAATATTTTAAAATGTAACAATAGCTGTGTTGGCTCTAAGGAGAGAAAAAAAAAAACAACAAAGTGGAGACAAGTCCAGTGAAGAAGAACATCTTTCTTCAGAAACTTGCAACAAGGTTACCTATCAGTGAACACAGCTGTCAACCATCAATCCCCTGATGAAACATTATCTGGAGAAAGAAAGTTAAAGCAATTCATTAAATATTTCGTTGTCCTCCTCCCCATAAATTAATGCAAGAGTTTTTGCTGTTATTGTCATTGTCTTGAGGCTATTTCTTGACACACTTTCTCTCAAGGGAAGTCGAAGACAAATTGCATGTTGAGATGAAATGCTGGAATTTTTTTTCCTACTCAACCTTAATTTCACCCTCATTCTGTGGCTATCTCATTAAACAGGTTACGTGGTGTTGGGCAGCCTCAGCATAGCACAAATATGCAGTTTTTGGTAAGAAAGTTCAAAGACTTCCAGAAGTTTGGCCATTGTTTATTTATAGATGAATTATGTTTAAATCTAGTTCAATGACAGCAGAATAAGTGATTGTCCTTATGAATAAAGCCATGTAACTGAGATTCGGATTAATTTGTTGATTTGCTGTAGGCACTTGGTAAAATATTACCATGTCTACCCTTTAAACTTTTATGAACATAAAACAAGGATTGTGTTAGGTTTTTTATAACCATGTTCGTGTCAATTGACTACTTACTCTACATGCAGTTATGTCTCTAAAATACTTTTATACCAATGAAACTTATGATATTTCTAAGCTTAGTATCAATGCATATTAAAATATAAAATTAAATTACAAATATAGAAATAATTTAAAATATAATATTCAGTATAAAATTAAATTATCAAATTAAAATATTAAATTAATTAAACTAAAATCACAAGAGCTACTCCTAAGTAGCTACTTGTCTAGCCATTCTGACTACTTTTAAAGCAAGAAAATTATATGCAGAGATGGTATAGCATGAGTTATGTATGTACAGCTCATCTGTCTTCCCACTCAACAGGTGAGGACAGCCTCACTGCACATTAGGACTAACACCTGGGCAATATATCCGCTGAACCCTGTTGGACCCTTGCCTGGGGAGTGCAAGCTTCTGCAGAGCACAGCTGTGCCCAGCTGTGTGCTATTGCTTGAGGAATCAGGGCAATCAAGGACCAGAACTCCAACCTATGTTTCAGTTCTGTGCAGCTTTGCAACCCTGCTTTTCTAAATATATGCTTGTTTTTTACTCTCTTCTGGGCTGTCCCAGTGACCTGTCTTAGCGAACTTATCCTGATGTAAAGTGAGTAGTATCATGCTAGTAACAATGTTTTGTTTGTCTACCCTACTAACCTAGCTCAACGACTACACATTCCACTGCTTTCTTCAGCTTGACTCTGTCCGTGTTTTTCTGTTAGTCTCTGAATACAAATTTTAGACAACATGCATACTACAGTGAACAATTTTCAGATTTCTTCCAGGCTTGTGGTCTACTCCTAACTACTGGTATCCTCTCTGTTTTCACAATCCCATATTTTGCAACATCTAACATAAAAAAAAAATAACAAAATCAGAGAAGACTCTTCTCAGAAATAAAAATAAACTATATTAATTTACAAAATGAGTTATCAGGGAGCAATTACATGATGCCAGAAACTCTTTCTAGTAAACTAAAATAAGTATTTCTACAGTCTGATATTGGTGATTGCGATAACTCTTTAGAGATGGCTAAATCAGCTAAACTTTTTAAGTATGGACAATCTCAAGTTGCCCATATTTTCCTTGTAAAAACAATGTAACAATATATCTTTCTCCATATCCTCAGTCATATTTTTATGACAGGGACTAAGTTATATCATCTTACTCAGGAGTCTAGCTCAAAAGGGAAACCAAACATCTGTTGAGAATTCCAAAATTTTGCAACAGATCAGAATATACATATATTTTAAGGCATTAAACCCCTAAATAATGGGCAAATATATCTGTGAATGCTAGCATGCTGCAATGTGTGTACAATAAGGACAACAATCTTATCTCTAAACAACAATCTTATCTCTAAATTTATAACTACAGTTTAAATAATCACAAATGCAATTTGATAATTTGCCATCACACAATTATTTCAAAATTGAAAATAACACATATGCTTCCAATTATTATTGCTTAGCCCTTAGGTTAATTGCTTATGAATGATAGACTAAGCCACTAGACCTTATCCTCTTAGGTTGATGACAGGTTACTACTAATGTTCTTTTATTCTTTAACACAGTGTTTCTTTTGGTTTTAAGGGAATAAATATTATACCAAAAATAATCTTTTATTTCATGTCTAGTTTAAGATTGTGTTAATTCTCACAATTCTGTGAAAAGTTAAAACAATCATCAAAGAGAAACTCTGAATGTGCCAGTTGAACCTTTTCTCTCTATCTTGCTTAACCACAAAACACGACGGCTGCACACTGTAGTTATTTTTCTGTCTCTCTTTGCATTTCTTCAGATCTTCCAACCTAACCCAAATTACTGGACTCTTGTTTTTGCTATACTATGAGGGCATTTTACAAAGTGACTTTAAAATAATGTTGAAAAATAATTCAGACTTTGTAAAGTGTGCTGAGACTACAGAAAGTGAACTAGGTCATAACCCAAACTGTTGAAGGAGGTGACAGGCATTTTGAGTCCTAAACTGCATTTTGTAGCAGTGCTGTGCAAGACTTTAAATAGAAATCATGGACCTATAGCAAAACCACTGTAAGCAATTAGCATTTTCCCTGTGCACCTGATGAATGCAATTAGCATACTCCTATCAATACTGTTTTCAAGTCATTGCTGTCTCTTGTTTCAACTGCTGCACTAGTAAACTGGTGACTGGCAGGGAATGATTGCAATCAGCACTGGCAACTAGCAAATGTCTTTGTAGCAGGGTAATATTTGATGTGGGGAAAAACTAGAATGAAATGCCTGAAACAGGACCTTGCACCAGCAAGTAAATTCTTTTCAGCTCTGTAAACCATTTGTGGGGATTTAAACAGATTTATTTCTATATTTATATCTAGTGAGCTAAGTCTTGGTAGCTAGATTTTTGAAGATATTGCCAACCTCATGGAGTTAATTGCAAATTTCCTTAATTTTTCAATATGATACAAAATCCATTTTTGGGGGGAATCTACTCCCCAAATATGATTGTTGGAGTTGGAAGAGTTCATCCAGTCCAACCTCCCTGCCACAGCAGGATTGCCTAGAACACCACACAGGATTGCATCCGGGTGGATTTTGAAAGTCTCCAAGGACGGAGACTTCATGACTTCCCTGGGCAGCCTGTCCCAGTGCTCTGTCACCCTCACAGTAAAGTTCTCCCTCATATTTAAATGAAACTTACTGTGTTCTAGCTTGTACCTGTTGCCCTTTGTCTTGTCATTGGACACTACTGAAAAGAGTCTGGCTCCAGCCTCCCTGCATCCACCATTTAGATATTTACAAGCATTGATGACATCCCCTGTCAGCCTCCTCTTCTCCGGGCTAAACAGATTCAGCTCTCTCAACCTTTTCTCGTAGAGATGATACAGGACTCTTTCTTTTAGTTCTCTGTCTTTCTTGAACTTGGTAGCCCAGAACTGGACACAGTATTCCAGATGTGGCCTCACCAGGGCAGAATAGAGGGGGGGATGAGTTGCCTTGACCTACAGGCTGCACTCTTCTTAGTGCATCCCAGGATACCATTGGCTTCTTGGCCATAAGGGCACATTGCTGGCTTGTAGTCCACCAGGACATCATGGTCCCTCTCCTCAGGGATGCTTTCCAGAAGGTTTACCCCTAGCCTATACTGATGCATGGGGTTGTTCCTCACCAGGTGCAGGACCCTACATTTGTCTTTGTCAAACCCCATTAAGTTCCTCTCTGACCAGCACTTCAGCCTGTCCAGGTCATGCTAGAGGTCAGCACAGCCCTCTGGTGTGTCAGGCACACTTCACACAGAATGTTAGAGTTCTGAAGGGGCCTCAAAAGATCATCTAGTCCAACACCCAGATCATATAGTCCAACCCCCAACCTCCCAGTTTTGTATCATCAGCAAACTTGCTGATGACACACTCTATCCCCTCGTCTAGGTCGTTGCTGAATATGTTAAACAAGATTGGACCCATTATTGACCTGTGGGTTACAGGCCTCCAAGTCAACCCTGCTCCATTGATCATAACCCTCTGGCCTCTCTCACTCAACTAGCTCTTAATCCACCTCACTGTCCATTCATCTAATCCACACTCCCTGAATTTCCTAATGAGAATGTTATGGGAGACAGTGTAAAAAGCCTTGCTGAAGCCAAGTTGGAAGACATCCACTGCTCTCTCTTCATTTAACCAGGCAATTATGGCATCATAGAAGGCTATCAGGTTGGTCAAGTATGATTTCCCCTTAGTGAACTCATGTTGACAGCTCCCAATAACTTTTTCTTCCACATGTTTGGAGATGAAATCCAGGACAACTTGTTCCATCACCTTTCCAGGGATAGAAGTGAGACTAAATGGCCTGTAGTTCTTTGGGTCGTCCTTTTTGCCCTTTTTCAAGACTAGAGTGACATTGGCCTTCCTCCAGTCCTCAGGCACCTCACCTGTTTTCTGTGATCTTTCAAAGATGATGAAGAGTGACATAGAAATAACACCTGCCAACTCTCTCAGCTCTCATAGATAGACCCCATCAAGGCCCACGGATTTATGGATGTTCAATTTGGTTAAGTCATCCCTAACCTAGTCCTCCTCTACTGAGTGAAAGTCATCTTCTCTCCAGATCTTTTCTCCTTCTTCCAGGGTTCAGGATTCGTAGAACCTTCTTTAGCTGTGAAGACCAAAGCAAAGAAAGCATTCAATAACTGCCTTCTCTGTGTCTTCTGCAGGTAAGGTGCTAACATCATTCATCAATGAGCCCACATTTTCTCTAGTCTTTCTTTTTCTATTGGTATACTGAAAAAAACCCTTCTTGTTGTCTTTAGTGCTCTTATTGTGAGATTATGAATTATGAATTGCGAGTACTTACTACTCCGTAGCAATGCTTGACCTTAAGAGTGTATAGTGCTTCACAAACATTGAATAATTACTGTCTCAGCATCTTCAAGTGCTAGGAAAATTGTTTTGGTGTTAATGTGTGGACAAGGAAACTGAGGCAGACAATTGCATACTTTTGGAATATCCTATTTTTTGGGAAGAGATATCTCACTGTCCACAGTGCATTGACCTGATATTGTCAAGGTGATATTATGCTACCATTTTGCAGAGTACAAAATGTAGTGGTATAATGTCTGTTAATGAAGCTACTATATATTAATTGTAAGAATGAAATGTTCATTGACAATTTCTGCTATCAGTGAAGAGATACAGTTTCAGATAGAAACCTCTTTCATCTACTTTGGTTGGGAAAATAATAGGGATATTGGAGTATGCATCTTAAAACTAGGAATTCACATTTAAAACAAATGAACAAGCAACAACAAGAACTGTAGACATTTTTATAAATTCTAAAGAATTAATAGGTATGGCAACCTATGTCATTGTTAGAGGAAATTTGGTTGGGGTTCAAGTTTTTTAAGAATCATTTGAAAAGGGATAATAATGTGTACACACTATTGACTATCGCCAATATTTAGAGAAATATTACAGTAAAGGTCTGCAAACATATTAATAGTTTCACTAATATCAAACAGATCATTGACGTGAGCAATGATTATTAAATATATAAGTCTTGGGGACTAGCACGTGGGCTTATGCCACCACAAAGTTTACAGGAAAAATACTGTTAGATACATCAGGCTCTCAATTCTTAATTTATTTTTCTTTAATATTTGTTTCCTTAGTGATCTGTTATTTTGCTTTAGATGGAAATTATTGCACTGGAAAGAAATTGCCAGGAAATAATTATTAAATGACAACAATAAGTTTTTACAATAATTAATTTCTGCAATGACATAAGCTTAAACAACTCTATCTGATTGAGTTGATAAGACAAGTTGATAGAATTGAAGTAATGTGAAGCCAGATAAAGAAACATTAATGACATTAGAAATATGAACTTCAACTATAATTCAGAATCAAATATGACACTTTTTTTATATTGAACTCTATCTATTTTAATAATTACTGAATATAAGTTCTGCTTTTAAGTTGTAGGTTTTAATATATTCTAATTTTTTTTATGTATCTATAACTTTTCTAAAAAGCTAGATGCGGTCAAAAAGAGAGACAAAGATATACTGTCTGAGATCTCTAAAGATTATTTCTTTAGGATAATTCATACTCCCCTTTCTTGAAGACCAGTTTCACAAGATTTTTCCCATAACTAAGCTATATTTAATCTTTCAGGATAAAATTAAAACCTTCAAAAAACAAGGCAGAAAATTATAATGAATTTTCCTAGGAAGGAAGACTGTGACATTTCCAATTTTTGTAAAAAATAGCTAAAAAAACAACTATCATCACCTTTGCATGATGGTGGAAATTTTACTTTGATTATCCTTACATACTATCAGTTTCTTTATTCAGCTACTCCATTTCTTTTTCTTTGCTGAAAATTTCAAGTGTACTTTATCATAATAAAGTACATATGGTAGTAAATTGTTTGCTATATAATACAATGGTGTTTTATCTAAATTCTAAACAGCTAATTGGGAGGTGTGCTACACTTAAAGAGTATGAGTCTGCACATAATCTCCATAATGCTCTGGAGATACACTTCATATCTCCCATATCTGGTCATAATTCAAAATCAGAATTACTACCTAAATCAGGAAACTTCTAAAATACATATTTCTCAAATCAATGAGAAAATATGCTTTAATTTTGACGGTATCTAGTTCTAAAATGTCATTCACTTCAAAATGCCCTTGCTTCTTGTCAAGTTTAATGAGTACTTTATGAATACCTCTAGCTCGTACAAGGCTGAATGTCTGGTATATGGAGAGCGAGTACTTCATTGCTGAAATGAATATGTGTTAATAAGACATGATAGATCTGAAACTGGACTCCAGGAGACTTGCTTGGATACCCAGAATGGGAAATGCAATTTTTGGTGTCAGTAAAGTGAGAGTTTACGAAGGGTTATTCAGAAAATTAAGAATTACTAAGTGGTTTTGCACAAAAAATATGATGCCATCTCTCAGTAGCATAGACAAGTAGCAGAAAACAGGACACATAAAATTTAGACCTTGGCCAAATAAACATTATTTTAAACATTTTAGTTGTTTTATTAGATTAGATACCTGAGCCAAATAAACTCTGAAGTATGTTTAATCATTGTCATAACTTTTAAGGGCTTGAGTTTTACAGGCCAGGCACTGAGACACTAGGCTGAAAGAGCTGTGGAGTTTGTAACCTGAAGTTATGGGATCAGTACAGTGTGAAAAAGATGAGAAAGACTGGAACAGAAAATTCTAAGAAGAAAGCAAGGATTAAGTCCTACTCTAGAGGAAATTTCTCTCTCCTCTTTCATGAGCACTCGGTCAACCTGAGCATGTAAACCAGACTATATCATTCTTGTAGGACTAGCTGGAGGAGCTTCCTTCTAATATCCATCAGACAAGCAATTAAACTACTCAGTGGAGATGTGGCGTGTGTACATGCAAATTAAGTATTTAATGAGCTAAAGAGATGGACGACAACTGCCTTCAACTGAACTGGCTGTTCACCAGCACACTCACGCACAGTGTGTTTATTATTCCTGCTAAACCTACATTTCTAACCAAAACTGAACATCTTTCAAATGATAAAACCAGATCAATCCATATTAAATCACAAATTATCTGGTGACCTAGGTGATGTCTAAGAAAGAGCAGATGTGGAGAAAGATCTCATCTCTCAGACAAATGAAAGAGACTGGAAGTAGAAAGTCTTCTTTGCAAATAAGTGGGTATTTGTAGAAATCCTTTCAAACTATCTCTGAAGTTTCAGGTATTGTATAACGGAAACTAATGATATTTTGGGGCCAAATTAAGGTTCTTATTTTTTGTAGAATATGTTGTGAAATTACTGATTTATTCTAAATGTATAATGAGTACATATAAATCATAGATGATATTATTTTCACCATCATTTATTATAAGGGCATACTTTGTCATGCCTTTCCTTCATATCTATATTGGATTTGCCTGGCTGGATTTTGGTGGCAGCGGGGGCTGTAGGGGTGGCTTCTGCAAGAACCTGCTAGAAGCTTCCCGAGTCTGATGTAGACAATGCTAGCCAGCTGCAAAGAGGGACCCACCGCTGGCCAAGGCTGAACCCATCAGTAAAACGACAGGAGAGGAACACCTCTGTGAAAATATATTTAAGAAACGGGGAAAAAGAACTGTGCCACAACAGCTGGCACAGAGATGGAGGAGTGAGAATATGTGAAGACACCAAGGTCAGTGAAGAAGGAGGGGTGGGAGGATGAGCTCTAGGCTCTGGAGCAGAGAGTTCCCTGGGCCACGGTGAAGACCATGGTGAGGCGGGTTGTCCCCCTGCAGCCCATGGGCAGGGTGTAGATGTCCACCATGGGGCAGAGGACCCCACGCCGAGTGGGTGGATGCCTGAAGGGGGCTGTAGCCTGTGGGAAGCCCACATTGGAGCAGATTGCTGCCAGATCCTGTAGCCTGTGGAAGAGAGGAATACTGGAGCAAGTTGGCTGGCAGGACTTCTGTGACGCGGCGGGGGACTCACGCTGGAGCAGTTTCCCCTGAAGGACCGTACCTCAGACTCACGAGGAGTGGGTTGCCCCTCATGAGGGGACTCACATTGGGCAGATTGTGATGAATTGCCCTTCGTGAGACGACTCACGCTGGAGAAGAGAACGTGAAGCTTGTCTCCCTTGAGAGGGTCCCCACAATGACCATGGGGAAGAGTGAAGAGTCCTCCTCCGGAGTGAAGAAGAAGCGGTGGAACCAACGTCGGATGAACTGATCGTAAACCCCATTCCCTGTCCCCCTGCACCACTCGAGGGGATGAGGTGGAGAACCAGGGTTTGATGTTGAGCCCGGGAAGAAGGAACAGACGGGAGGAAGGTGTTTTTTCTTTCAAGAACTGTTTGAGTTTTTTTATTTCTCACTACTCTTCTCCGATTTGTTCTCTTAATAAATGTAATTAATTTCCCCAAAATCGAGTCTGTTTTGCCCGGGACAGTAAATGAAAATGATCTCTCTGTCCTTATCTCAAACCTTGAGCCCTTCTATATATTTTCTTCCCCTGTCCAGCAGAGAAGGGGGAGTGAGAGAGTGGCTGTTTGGGCACCTGGCTGCCAGCCGGGATCAGACCGTGACAATACCATAAAAGTGGTCAATAATTTTTTACTCTCCTTAGTTGTGTATTTGAGCTCAAGAGCTGAGCCAGTAAGCAGTTTAGAATTATCTTTCAGAATAGTCTGCTTTTAGTCACCATTATCTCAATTTCAAGGATATTAAAGAAAAAAAAAAGAGAAGAGAAACAGATATATTTTATTCCTTTTGAAACTTCTTGTGGTTTATGTTGTTTATATGTCCTGATAGTGCATTATGACTCTTGCAGTATATGCAGAAATCAACTGCGTGCACATTTAACATCAAATGTTCCTGGTTACCTGGGTTTCCATATTAATACTACTGTACTGGGAAGAAATTAACCGGAAGAAATTTGAGTTGTTCGGGTTTATTTTCCATAAATCTGAAAACAGTGGTTTTACATTTGTGCTGCAGGAATTATTTGTATGGGCAGTGTCTCACTGCTACAGCAGTGACTTCAACAGGATAGTAATACTTTTCTACTGCAAGTTAGCCCAGAAACAGTAGACAAAATACAAAGAGTTTGAGCTTTATCCCAGGGATGTGTGAATTAATATTGATATGGTACATATATTTTTACCCCTGCAGAATTGAGAAATTGAAGAATGAATTTTGATCATTTCATTCACTTATGAGATTTAGATCTACTTTTGGATCTACAAAGGTACACACTGTACCTTAATGTGTCTTAATTAGTAGATGAGTTTTCTCCACCCTAATACACTGAGAAGGATATGTCTGTCCTGCATGTCCTGAGAATCTGTTGTCAATATTTTTCCTTATGATTCACTGTTGCAACTTATTAGTGTTGAAAAAAGCTGTCCTCAGTATGATTATCAAAAAATTATAAGAAGATTTACATATAAGATTTTGAAAAATCCCTGCCCTCCAACCAGATACTAAAAATTACCAGTTAAGCTAGTTGTTTTTTTTTTTGCTTATAAATTTTTGACCTTGTGTATACATATAGTTGCCTAAAATTCAATGTTATTGAATCCATCCTAATGGATGTCACCCCTAAGCGGTACGTAAATCTGAATATTTTGTACAAAGTAATACTTTTCCTTTTCTTATTCCATGGATTATCTGTATAAGTTAGTGGACTCAGAGCAACCCTCCTCTCCAGAAGATGCATATTTTGTTCTTTCCTTTTTTTATTTTCCACAATCTTGGACAGTTGCTATACTGGGATAATTAAACAGAGAATGTAATCAGTAGGAAGAGGCTAAGGTAGAAATATCTTCAGCTGGATTTGCTATCAGAAGAATTGTACTGTGAGGCCATATCTGAAGTTTTTAATGTTAAATATTTTTTTGAGACTAATGTACTCAGAACAGAATCTGAAGGAGCATAAGCACTAATGAAACGCATTGCTATGTACTATTTTACAGAGAAGGAATGAGGAGTCGTAACATAATATTCTGGTGATCACAGACCTGAAATGACTATGTTAAATGGACCTTATAAAGGACAATACATGTGGGTTTGGTGTTTTGGTTTTTTTTCCACAAAGTAAGTAAATGGTACAGATGTTCTACAGCAGGATACCCTCATGTTTGCAGGCCACAAATAACAGTTCTCATGTGAATGATTCAGTTCCTTATTGATTTTATCATCTAGCTACAATTACCTGAAATGGTATAAGTGACACACACAAATCAAAAATATATAAAAAGATGATAAAAGACTGGACAGCTTTACATGCTGTGGAAAATCTGAAAACTTGTAAATATTTTTGACAAAGGAGCAGAGACACTCTACTCCAGAAATGTCTATAGAGGTCTCAGGTTTGTTCCACCAAAAATCAAAATGCAGAATCTTCTAACAGAGATGTAGGTAATAGTGAAATATAGATAAAGAACTTCTTCTTTTTCATTCACTGCTGGCTTGGACCATCAGGAGTTAGTGATACTAACAAGTAGGTGAAAACCAAGCAAATATTTATTTTTTGTACACTGAAATAGCACTATTCATAGGAAAGATGGTAACAGAGAATTCTAGTTATACCTTTTTTTTAGAATCTGCTTATTAAAAGATCAAATGCAAAGGAAGAAATAAGGCACAGATTAATGCCAGAATATACGAGAATACATTTAGATGTATTCTGTAAATTTTCTATATTAGATACATATGTTTCTGGAGGAGCAAGGGCTACCTGCAGAAAAAAGGACTTACATAAAAAACTGCCAGTAGAGCTGAAATTTGATCATTAGCATTTTATCACTGCTGCAAAATTAAATTCTACCTTTTCTAATTATTATTTATTTTTCTTACGTTGAAGAGACAGGAAATAAATATGCTAAGGACCACTCACATATAACTGGCTGTTCTGAATAAAATGCACAAATAAAGATGTCATATGCTGACATTTTTATGACTTTATCTGAGAATAAATGACTAATATTTCCAGGTGAGATTTCCATCTTTAGAGTCGTTAGAATATATCCGTATAGTATGTGTGTTTTGCGATTATATTGATCCACATGAGTCTACATGTTCAAATTCGAGAGCGAAAAAGTAGTGTCTTTTGGAAAATAAACCTTCTCATATTGATTAAGTGAAAATTTTCTGCCATTTACAGGAACAATAGTTACCCTCCTCTTGCTTTCAGCAACATAGAAAGCTGGTAAACAAGAGGAAAGAGGTAGTTATATCCAGAGAATTATACATGTCTATGTGTATGACCTACATGTATAGAGTGAATATCATCACTGTCCTCTGCTGAGAAAACAACTTGCCCTAAAAGGCAGAGAGGTAAAAAAAACTTCTTGAGTGTAAACACAAAGAAAATTTCTTAGAAAGAAAGCTTATCGCTGATACAGTCAATGTTAAAATACATAACAGAATCACCAAATCGCAGAATTTTAGGGTTTGGAGGTACCTAGAAAGACCATCTAGTCCAACACCCTTGCCAAAACAGAATCACTTGCAGTAGGTCACAGGGGAATGCATCCAGGTGGATTTTGAATGTCTCCAGAGAATGAGACTCCACAACCTCCCTGGGCAGCCTGTGCCAGAGCTCTGTTACCCTCACAGGGAAAAAGTTTTTCCTAATGCTTTTTTGGAACCTCCTATACTCCAGCTTGTGCCCATTGCATAAAGTCTCCTGCTTATAACTGATGGAAGTACTTCCTTCCTAATGAACTATTTAAATCCTTAAGAAGCATGTGACAACACTGATCATAATGTTATTTCAGACTGATTACTGTTTGCTGTGGGCATGGTGTTCAAGGTTGGTTGGGGGATGGCCAGTCTCCTATTTCTGTTACATAACACATAGCACTTAGATGATTATTCATATTTAGATTTTGGTATGATGGGAAATATTTGTATATCGTATAATAACGCATTACATTTTTTTCTAGCATGTCTTATTACTTTCACAGGGAGGTGAAATATAGGTCCATTATTATTATTATTATTGTTGTTGTTGTTATTATTTTCCCCATAGTGACGAACTGTGTAAGTTAATGGTAGACATAGTGGGAAGAGGGATTCTCTAGATGCTATGATTTGTCTGCTCTTTGTATGTAGCTACACCTCTGCCTTGCAGCAGATATTATTCTTTCTGGGAGACCGTACATGAGGCAACATATGTTAAGGCTGCCTAAAGAGTGGCTGTGGCTATAACCGTGAGCTGTGACTGCTACTAAAATGTTCACTCTGCTTTTAGATTTAAGATTTTTGATAGCAAAGATAAGTGGATTTCAGTAGTCCTATGCAGATAGTTATGATTTTTTTTTAAATAGGAAAAAACTAAATCCGTGATTTCAATTGAAACAAAATGAATGTACTCTTTTTAAAGAGTGTTTTTATTAGTAAGCAAATGAAAGATTTTGGGAGTGAAAAAAAATCAAAGCAATTTCTAGCAATTCAAGGCCAGGAAAAAAAAAAAGGGTGTGACATGAAAATATCAGTCTGAATGAATATAAGTAAGGAATTTGACCTTACTACTTTGCAAAGACTTATCATTATAAACGACGGGATTTTTTAAGTTATTAAAAAGCAAACAGACCATAAATATTGACATATCTTTCTTATTCTTTTAGTGATCACATCTTATATGTCTTCCTTCTCATATTTTTTAAAAAGTTAGACTTTGGTGATCAATGCCACGGTCTCCAGAGAAGTAACCTTGCAAAAGTCTAAAGGATTTCTGTTTCACTGAAATTATTTAGACAGTATCTTTGCACTCGAGCTATTCCAGAGGTGGCTCAATCTCAACAAATTCTGAAAAATCTCATGCCAAAATTCTTGCAGTAGGTTTTTTCCCTGTCCTTATTTCCCTGTGTTCCTCTTTCCATTCCCTGGTTTGTTTGTCTTTTCTTCTTCTCCATTCCCTTTCTCTCTTGGCTTCTGACCTAAGACTGAAATCAATTGCATCTTGCAACATATGGCACTAACACATTGAGATGAGACAGCTCATCCACCCCTGACCAAACTAAACAGAACCACGAAAAGAAAGTCACCTGCCAAACTCCTCCAGATGGTATCCCAGACCAGGGAAGCGGGCCAAGGCCCAGAGCTGTACCTATTACGTCAACTTGTTACTCAAGGCTTGCAAATACACCTGACCTACAATGACCCCAGTGGAGAATAAATAGAATATACACTTTTTGAATCCTTCTCACTGTTTTTCTATTGTTTCCTTTAAAAAACAACAACAACAACACAAAAAATCCAAACCACAAACTCTCGAAGTAACATGTCCATATTGGTTGGAGGAATTTTAGTGCTTTAGTGGTAGAAGAAGAGTTAATAAAGTACGAGGAACTGAAGTACATTCTCTGAAACAACCCCTCAAATATTATATCTGTTCAATATCTACTCCACTTTAAATACTCATTTTATTATTTTATTTTATTTATTTTATTTTATTTTATTTTATTTTATTTTATTTTGGTTTATTTTATTTAAATTTAATGCAGAGACAGAATGAGTTTATACTTTCATGTTAGGTCCGCTCAGGAGATCAAATAACAATATATCTAGCAATTAACTCCTCTGATTTTTTTTTCCTTAGTGGAGATGAGTAGGAGGTGAAGGTGGTAAAAACTGAGTGTCATTTTTTAGTGTAGCTGTTAGGAAATGCTCTGAAAGTTAATGGATCTGAAGAGCTTGAGGATTCACATTTGACCTGCTTATAGCTATTGGTTCAGATCTTTCACAGTCATATAGCTCTTGAAATTCAACAGTCATTGTAAGTTTCCAGTAGAGTCAGCATCTATTTTTCCATTTACCAATTTAATTATAGGTTTTCAGAAGCCTGGATCCATAAAGAGACTTAAGTATCATGATGCTGACTATTGCAGAAACCCTAACTTTTAGCCTTCTTGGATTCATGGAATCCATGGCTCCAAGTCAGATTTACAGGTTCTCCATCCAATACACAGAGACAATTAGGCACGTAAAAACTGGCTTTACAGAAACTAGTATTCTCAGTAGGAGACTGCCAAATCTACCTTTGCAAAACACAAAGGCCAACATATTATATATATATGGATGTCCTTACTCCCTTCAGAATTAGGTATCTTCCTTACCTCTGAGATTTATCTTTGAGTTTTATCTTAGATTACTGCATGCATAGTTGGGCTTAGTTAACTCATTTGAGAATGAATCTCAGAAAGAGTAAAAAGTGGATGGATGGAAAAGTGGACATTTTTCAGTGACTGGAGAAATTTAGTTGCGAGTTACATAGTCTAAATCAACTTCTAATTTGCATCAGTCAGCTTGTATACCAGGACTCACCTCTTACTCAAATAACCAGTTTTGAAAGTATTATGTGATCACATTCTGTCATACTGAAGTTGTGTCAATACATAAAAATGTCTATTGTGTCACTGGGAGAGTTGCAAGACTCTTACATGGTGACCAGGACACTCCCTTTCTGAATCCCAGGTTCTATTATGTCTTCCAATAAATAGTTGCTAATTTTATACAGAGTAGCATGACTTCAAAAGGACATTTCCAAAAGGACTGAAGTTCAAATAAATTTAGTCTTTCAAAGGATGAGAAAATCCTAAGATACTCAAAAGCAATGAAGTGATAGTTGAGAGGTAGACTCTTGAGTGAGCTATGAACTATGAACTATATGAACTATGGAAATTTCAATGAAATGTTATAGTAAACTTTTTTTTTTTTTTTTTAAAGAGGGATTGGTCTTTTGTGATGGATATGTAATCTGAAGAGATTAGTGTATTGGAGTACCTGTTACAGAACAGACACTGAGGGAGATAGTTGCACTGGAACCTGAAGACACATAATTGTTACTAGAGATGTGTGTCTGTTGTTAATGAGAAAATGTACAGAACCATGACACAGAGCATGTGCCTTATTCAGTCATTATGAGACAACAGGCAGCTAAGTAAGTATAATCAATTTGTTAAGAGATTAATTGAACTGAACAGTCAGGAATGAAATAATTCTCACATGTCAATGTTTTGGGAGATCGTAGGAAAGGAAGAAAAGGATGTTAAAAAAACTTGAGGAAAACTTTGGTAGATTACCTAGGAAAACATTACTATACACATTCCATTCATTTCTCATTAGTCACCTAGTTTAGTTATTACACCTCAAATAAGAAGCAATGTCTCCTGTCAAACACAAAGGAAGCAGTTTGTGACTCAGAGGTTTACAACTTGCCTCACGGTGCTTTGTTTTCTTTGAAAGAGTTTCAGTACCTTTAAATTGTCCTTTTAGAGCTTAAGTTATGTAGGAAAAATTATTAAGGAAGAAAAATTTGTCTGCCAGTCTCCTTAGCATTACTACAATGAGGGATACAAGTGTATTCCTGAATAGGACTACTCAAAATAATGATATTCCAAAACCAGACATCATTAAAGGCCAGAGTGAGAGCAATCACGATCACAGCTTATGGCACATGTAGGGCAAAGTGGACACATGTTTTTAGGTTGTAAATACCTATCCGTGGTAATTCGAATGCAAGACACTGATCTTTGACCCCGAGCACATATACATTTCTCTAGGGTGAATGTCTAAACCAGCTTAGCCTAGGTCTTCCTCTTGCCTTGGCAAACTACTTGCTTTCTGTAATTATAACCCTGTGTAGGAACATGAGCAGACACATAGTTCAATTCTAAAATAAAAAGTTTATTTTTTACTAAAAAAAGGAACTAAGTTTTAATAAGCTAGAAGATGGACAGAATAGCCAGTATCTGACAACTTTTTAGACTTAGATTGCCTACTAAGATTTTCTAGTGTTGCAACAGGTTTTCTCAAAAAAAAGGCTGGCAGTTACACTGGAGGAATGTCATTCAAATTTAGCTGACAACTAATGAGACAATTCCATTTTTCTTCTTTAGAATAACTGTGTGATATTTTCTAAGTCTGCTGAGACAACTCAACCCAACCTCAGTCTTAAACTTTCTTCTAGACTTTCTTTAATTTTCCACATCTCTTAATGTTTTTTCCATTATCAGTATATTCCCCTTCAAAAATCAGGCTTATGCTATCCAGTCAGTTTCTCTATTATTTTCTTGTGTTCTAGAAGTGTCATTAAAACAAGCAAGAAAAGAGAAACAATATTATCTACTTTTTCTTTGTTTTTTTGGTGTTTTTGTTTTGTGGTTTGTTGGGGTTTTTTTTTTGCTAGAGGATAAGCTGGTTTACTTCTTTTGCATGTAGTGGACAAGATGTGAGAGGAGATGGAACCTTTCTTGATAAAGGCACATCTACTTCATCACTGATTGAATGACCTAATGAGATTACTGCTGAAGCTTATTCCTTCCATAAAAGTTAGTTCACCCAGACCACTAGACGTGTAGACCAACTTTGCAGTTCTGTGATCTACTGCATATGCCTCATTTTTCCCTATGGGCTATACACAAACACAAATCTGTTCAATGTTGTCACAATTTGGTGTTGTACACGTAATAATGTTCTAAGATTCATCTAAGAACGTCTACAGCCACAAATACGTGGACACTCTTATACATTTAATCTACACTTTCATACATCTCAGATGTTTGTACCTATAGTGTTTTGGGTTTTTTTTTTTAATTCAGGATTTAAGTTGCCCCTACTGCAGTCATACAAGTAAACTGTTAGACATAAAATTCATCATATTTAATCTATATTTATACTTGCAGTTCTTTAAGATATCTCTCAGGTTCTTGTATCTGAAACTAAGCAGGAATAGTTTTAAACCACAGAGGAATGGTTTTTAGGCAATTCATAATGTCTATGCTTCCATACAGTTTTAAAAAAAACCCAAGAAACGGCAAAACTACAAAGTTATTAATATGGATGTTGCAACTCCCAGACACTTTATTAAAAAAATATTTGTAATTTGTCTGAATGGTTGCATAATAAATTTCACTTTCTGTTGTCTGGAGCATTTGCACAGCCATGTTATAGTTTTGTTAAAAAAAGAGTTTGCAAGAACTTGAGCTTTGCTCAAGACAAAGATAAAGACTTTGTCATTGCTTTTCTAAAGCTGTTAAGATCATTGCAATCAGTGGTGCATTCTGATGCTAGAAAGAAGCTTATCCTCTTAAATGATTCTTCACTCAACGAGGCTGGTGCAGTACTATGATTCAGTACAAAGATTACTGCTCAACATATGATTGGTTTTATGTCCAGAACCATCTCCAGCAGAAAGGGCATGTGTTTCACTTGCTAACAGAAGTTCGATGAAGTTGTCTGGAGAACACAATGATTCATTATGGCTCATTTAACTGCCACTGTATTGTATGTACAGGTCAGAAAATGCTCCAGATTGTTTATGTAATGTGTGTATAAAGAACTATCTTATGTCAAGACAGGTCATTATGATTTTGTTTGACTGTTACTTTTACAAACAGACACATACTAAAGCTTAAAAGAATATGTTATTGTACACTGAGTTAAAAATGAAGAATTGTCAGAATAAAGATTTCTTGGTTAGATGTTGAATCTCTTGACTGCTGCTTTGGCCAATAATTCAAATATTTCAAGCTAATCAGTTACGGAAATATTTCGATCATAAATAAGGACCATCTATCACACAAACTCACTGGTAAATTCAGGTCTAAGTGATAGTGATTGAACTTCAGGCCGTGTGTGGCTGACAGAGAACAAGTATAAAACAGAATAAGACACCTTTTAATGGTCCTGTGAATCCTATTCCTGAGAACAGAGTTATCCTGAACTAAATACATTTCAGGAAAATTTAGTCAGAAGGGAAGATGGTGCCTGAGTTTCACTGGAATGGTGCACTGAGACTTTTCAGTTTTAAAGCTGTCATGCTGTGGGAGCCTGCAGAGGCTCTACAGATAAAGCTGTGTCTGACATTTGCTGAATACAGTCCTTAATGATCACACTAGATCTCTCTGAAGTCATCTGTGATCTGAAAGCTGAAAAAAAACCTTTTAAGGGAAAAGGTAAAACCTGTAATGAAGATAAGAGGTACCCAAAAACTCGCATTCTGTATTTCTTGCAAGAAAGTTGTTGTCTGTGATCCCAAAGAACTGAGTGTTATGTCAGTTTATCTGAATAATTTTACAAACAAAATAACAGAGTTAGGTTTGCCAATTTAAATTCCATCTTACATTCCATTATCTTCTCAATATATAGACAAACACCAAGATGAAGGCCAGTTATCTTATGAATTCTATTTTGTGAGTGCACTGCTTGGACTGCAGCTGCCTTTTTACACAGAAAAGAAGACAGGAGAAATGGAAAAATAATTCTTGTATCTCCACTTCTAAAGGATTTCTATAAGACAGAATAAGGGCAAAGACATAGGTAAAAAGTATTTATGCTTACTGTAGCTGTAGTAAAAGAGAATAAATCCTTGGATGTCCAAATGGAAAAAAAAAAAAAAGAAGGAATTCGTGGGGTGGAAGTCATGGAGGGTCTATGTTCTTTAAAAGGGATGAAAAAAGCGTATGTGATAAATGGGTATTAACTAAATGATTCATAGGTAATATTAAGATCATAGCCTTTATCAGCTGGTGAATCAATTGTGGCAGATTTTTGCAGAGACATTGTTTCTTTCAAAAATGCCTTGAAAAACATCTGAATGGTATTACTCATGATTTTATTTGCTTCTCTCCAGTTCATGTATTTATTATTGTTTTCTTACCCTCAGCCTTTTCAGACTACTGTGCTGAGACAAATGGGTACACTTTCCTTTTAAGTATGTTCTTCCTCCTCAAAGACTTGTTTTGTTTTGTCTGCCTGAGACCAGCAAAGGAAACAACTTATATTTCAGCACAGAGCACTAATAAAACCATTGTACTGTTAGATGTGGTATTCTTCAAGGAGATGATGCTACTTCATGTTTGTGATACTTGTGATCATTCTCTAGAGAAAGACTGTTCATATTTTTCAGATCAAAATAAGAATAACATTGCAAAATTAAGACTGGAAAAAAGATCATCTGAGACAAAGATGTACTAGAAGTATGCATGCCGTATGTCTTAATGACACTAAAAGGACAATGTTTCAAGGAAATGTTGATATAACAATGTACTTTTCAATATCATACCACCATCTCAGCGGCAGCATTAGTAAGATTTACTTCTTTTAGATGTCAGATTTAGCTTCACTGTTCAGTAAAGGGGAAAACTAACTTTTCCATCCCACCTCTCCATACACACCTGCAAATCTCTGTGGGCTTCCTTCTATATTACTTCTAGCCACTTCACTGCTTGTTGGTTGTTATACAGGCTATATGGAGGATTCAAATAAAACAATATCGACATTTTGGTTTAGAGCAGCAGAGCAGTTCTGAGGTGAGTTGTCTGGTTATATTACAAAAAAGCATTTGTATGGTACACACAAAGAGTATATTTAGCGAGGGCAACCAAGATTCCTTCTGGAGGACAGTGGACTGGGATCTTCATTACAGTTGTTTAGCACATGTTCACCACAGATGCATAAACATCTGAACAAACTGCTCCACACTACCACGAGTTTCTTCAACACACATGCCCCATTAGAATAATATGTATTTTCACATACACTGCTTTCCACTACTTCTCAGCACTTTACCTTTTGCACCCTCTTCATTCATCTATCTATCCACATTTCCTTTGGCTCAAATGTATTTTTGTCTTCTTCTTCCGTTTGCAGTTCAATAATATCCTGCGTATTCTGTCTTTCTCTTTCTTATTGTTGTGCCTTTATTATTGCTGTCTTTTGCAAAGGCAAAGATTCAACAAAATCCCAGCTGGGTTTCTAAGGAAATGACAGAGCTCATTCCTAAAGAAATTACAGTGTCAAAAGTTTATGTGTCAGTAGAATAACCTGTGGGATCAACAAACTGCTGACAGGTATCAAGAGGGTGGGTAAACAGTATCTGAATTCATATCAGAAGACAAAGGTTCTGTTTATGAAGACTCAGGACAACAACTATAGTTTGGGTGCAATGCAGATGTTCATTGATTACAGAGCTCTTGAACTGATCTTCACTTGAAAAGGTACCACCAGGACTGCTCTTTGATTGCATGATCACACCTGAGGTCCTAGGATCACCATATAGGAAAGTTTTAGGAGCCTATCTAGCACTGCTTTGTCATTCCTATTTCTCACTGAGGACAAGAGTACATCTGCAGATACCTTTCCAGCTTGCTCCCTGCCACAGATTGTGTTAGGAACCCCTTGTGTGAGCACTCTAGTTTCCAACTTGAAAAAAATCATGATGTTCTTCTGTACCTGTCATTATTACATGTGCAGAGGGACAGAGAAATGACAGCCCTGGTCTCAGGGTTGCAGAGAGATGACACATAGCACTGAATCATATAGGCTGTTTTGTCTTTAAAAGCTGACCTGAAACTCTGAGCTGTGAGGGAATCTTCTGCTTGGCATTTAGAAAGGCTAGAAAAGGCCTGCTCAGCCTATGTCCTGTGTGAGCCTAATTCACTCCCAATAGCAATCAAGTAATAGTAATGCAGACACTACAGGCTCCTCTAAAAACCTAAGCACATGGTTCCTTCCTTTTTTTTCAAAAGCATTGGATTGTGAGCAGATGGTATGATCAAAGAGACAGCTATTGGATGGTTTTCTGTCTTATGGCCTTTTAAATCTCTGCCTTCAAACTAGAATGACAAGCAGGGAAGAGGGTCTTTTTATGCAGGATACAGAGTAGTCAGTGGTAGAGTTAATCTTTGCTGCTTGTAAATGCTCCTCCTTCCCTCCCCCTCCTTTTTCATCATTCATAGAATCTCACAGGACACTCCAGCCCTCAGTGGGCTACTGACAGTAAGCAGTGGCAGAACAAACAGGCTCCTGGGGCTTCACTGGGTCATGGATTTCTCTTCATGTAGTTTTGAGTAAGCACTGCAGGCTCAGGTGGCTAATAGTTGGCAGGAACGACATCAAGTGCAGGTTTTCATTTCTAGTTTTAGTAGGCAGTCTGCAGGTAGACGCTCAGCCGTGGCTTGTGAGCTCCTCTGCTCTTAGGTGAAAACAAAGGTATATTTTGCCATATTTACAGACACGCTATCACTTCTAATGCAACATAGACTCACTACATGGTCTGTTGTTACTTAGTTTGAAATCAGAAACAGTAAAGTTTATTATTAGTTAGAACTCCAGTCTGTTGATTCTGAATATGGTGTTTTGCACTGTCTTTATGGCACACATCTTAGACTTGAACAGGCGGTTACAATGTACGGAGCAGAGTCATGGAAAACACAGGCTAGCTGACCCTGCTACCTTCTAAGACATCAACCACTGTAGCTGTGAGGACTTAGAGCAAAAGACTTTATTTTTTTAAACTTTTTTTTATGTGTATGTGTATACTTTTATAAAGGAAGCTAAATTAAAAAAAAAGTGATTTCAATTACCTTGGGCTTTAACTTTTTCATAGAAAGCATCATAATTTTCAAGGCACTTGGAATATCCCACTCCAACTCTAGTTTGTCACATGGTCTCAATTACCTTAGTTTTAGACAACAAAAAGTACACTCAATTTTCACATTATCAAGGTTTATATCTTCCTTTTCCAGGTACAATCTCAAGATCTGTTAGTGAGGGGACTAGGTATCATTTGCCAGTGAACCAGGAGGAACCAAATGTGGTGAATTATTGTGTCCACCCTTTCAAAGAAATAAGTAAAATGCCCACAAATTTGAGATAGGAATGTGTAATTAACCACACTTAAACAATCCATGAATCAGTCAATGGATAATTCAATAGGTAGTTCACACACAGTTCAAGAACTCATGGAAAACAAAGCCTGGAAATTTTTCTTGATGTTATCCACTCTATTCAGACAAGAAAGTTTGGAGGATGGTATCTAAAGTCTTGACCATTATTTTGCCCACAATAGTGGAGTTGGTCACCTTAAACTGGTCAGGCCACTGATGAGTAGAGGTTCACTTTTGCAGGGCTTCAAGAGAGGAAGATGTTGTTACTCCCTTTAACACAGGTACATTTTTCTGAAATGCCAGGCCATGATAGTGAAGTAGTAGTACCTCGCAGTACTGTCAGCTCACAGAAGAAAGCCTACACAGCTCCTGCAAAAAAAGAGTATTACATTCATTGCTAGTCATCTCATATCCCCAAGACAATTGAATTCTGGTGTGTTAATTGGACATGAGCAGGACTAGAAATAGGCAAGAACAGAAACTAGGGTTATTTTCATTTGTGAGGTTTTATTTGATCCAAGTTGGAGTGGGCTGTGATATGCTACTATCATTTGCCTGACACGGAAAGTGAGGCTAGTATGACACTTCATAGTGTGGTGAGGGTCTATGGAATATTTTACTTTTTATAGCTTTGTGTCACATGTAAGATGGAGATTTCAAGTCTAGAAGATAGAGCTAATCTATCCTGAAGTAAAACCCCAGACCACATGGAGTGTGCTATAAGGGCAGAGCTTCAGTTTTTTCACTCCTCCTTTTGCATCATTAGTAAGTAATGACTTGCTAATGTAGACCTAGTCATTGAAGCCTGGAGGCTGTGTTAAATTTTCTCTTTGGAAATCCTCTCCATAGCCCTATCTTCAAACCATCTTACTTCATATGGTTCTTTGGACATGAAGAATTATCCTTGTCATACTAGAAAGAGTTAGAAGTGATAATGCAAGAAAGGCATGTCACATCAGTTATATTCATGGAGAGGGCCACTCTCTAATGGACAGTGAGAGTAACCAGCAAGGGAAACATAGCTAAAGAAATCCTTTTGTAGTATCCTTTTGCTTGTCTCTACAGTCAACAGAATGAGAAATGTGTAATATTTCTATTCTTAGCCATACCACCAGAGAATGGCTGAGAGTGTGGTGATTAATAAAAAATATTTACTTTTGTCTAACTATAGGTTTATTTTTCTGCCCGTCATCATAGTATAAAAACACTGTGCAGTTTAGCCATAGTTTTGTAATGAGGACCATAAGAGAAAATCTGTGTCTTTCCTATTATGTCTTGATAGATAAGAAACATAAACAAACAAACAACAACAAAAAGCAGGAAAGATCCCAAAGTGTTAGGGTACAGATGGTGTTCTCCAGTAAGCTTACAGTTCTCTCTCTCACTGAAGTTGAGAGTCACAGGTGCACATAGGAGGGTAAGATGAGATTCAATCTATATATAGCCCATCTTGAATAAAGCTGCTGTCAGGTATTTAAGAAGTCCTCTTTCCAATGTTTATTCGGAATGTATTTTTGGTGCAGCTGGGAATATTATACTAACAAATAAGCAAGCCTGAGTAATGAGAATGTAGCACAGCTGATATTCTTAAAGGTAAATATGAGAATTTGTGTCACTTCTAGCACAAATGCAGATATAGTACCCAACATTGATGTGTGATGAGTGACTAATGTCAGCTCAACATGAAAGACTGCAAAAGCAAAAGAAGTTTTCTGATCATGAATCCTCCCAGGGTATCATATCGTATTATCGCTTAAAAGCCTTGGAGCTTCTGAGTAGTTAAGAGGACTGGCAAAAGGTCAGTTATAGATTTATTTATTGACAAATCTTATGATGATTTCAAAGCAAAACTATAATAAATATTTATCTAATGCTCTCTTTTTATCTGCAATAAGTTACAATTTAATAACTGGCATTTTATGAACATAAACGTGTAGCCTACCAGTAAGGTAGGCCCACATCATAATCAAAACATAAAGTGAATGTGTTCAGACTATTAAACACTAACATTAAGAAGAAAGAAAATGGGGTCAAATTCTTCCAATTCCTTTGATTTGAATCTGGAGCATTTTCATCACTGAATCTGTTTAGAATATTATTAAAAATAAAAAGAGAGAGGAAAAAAAAGGAATTTTATCTGGCCACTGGTCCATGGAGGAGTGAGGCTGGATCTGGCACCAGTGTGATATTGATATAAATCTAGGAACTAGATCAAGATCAAGAGAAAAATTTGCATCTGGGTATATCAACACATCAGAGGCCTCAAGCTTTGACCTCTGGTCTAAATTAGTTGTTGACTTGGATTGCACAAAAGTATTGAAAATAAAGACACAGTGAGAACCCTCTTTAAATATCCCAATAGGCAACAAGTCTTGGTCAGAATATACAGATAAAAATCAATGATATTTTTTCTATTAACTCATTAGCACATGGAGAAAGAGACTGGAGGAATGAGAAGAGCCAGACTCTATGACTTCCCTATAATCGTATGTACTGGAGTAAATAAGAAAGAAGTAGTAACTATGGGGTAGTCTAGAACAGAAGTAATTTGTTTCCTTAGAGGAAGAAGAGACCAGAAACAAATTTATTTTCTCCATTATCGTTTTGGGCAGGGCTGAAAGTAGGCAATCTGCACATCCAGAAAATGGAAAGCTTTCAACACTGTTAATGAGCTTGTTACCCTCTATCTTTTCCTAGACTGTGTTCGAATCCCTGTTTCCACTTTCGTTAATGTCACAATTCCCATTTGCGTTAACAGTATGCTTATTTTATATCTTCTTACATTTGTGGGGTTTTTTTGAGTTTCACTCTTCCTATCACACTTTGTTTCATACACATATTCTTAAATTACACGGAATTTGCTCACCAAGGCAGATTTGCAGAAATTTGCAAAGCTTTGGAATATCCCCAACTACCCAAATGGATTTTATGCCTTTAAAAACAAAGCTATTTGTGCACAGAGCTATGAGCAAAACTGATTTTTTTAATGATACATAACAAATGAACAAAGAAATACTTTTATGAAATGGGACCATGACATGTTGTCCAATTTATAATTCATTATACTGTGAAACTGAAGTTTTATGATGTCATTAAAATGCTTATAAAGTAAGAAGAAATCAACATTTATCAGAGAAATAATGATTTGGAAACAGCCTCATAATAAGGCAAATAAATAAATAAACCTATCATTTTTATATCGGTTCAGTAACAATAAAAGGAAATGTCTGAGATAAACACAGCAAAACGATGAAAAGCAAAAGGCCCTGTAATCATGTCCTTAATTATAGAAGAATTGTAACATCTCCAATTTTTCTAAACTCAATGTAAAATCTACTTTCAGTTTTTAATTCACAGAAAGTTATTTGATACTTGAAGTGTATACATTTTATATTGGTATTTGCTTGTCATTCAGTGTTGCATTTAAATACCATCCTCTAAAAAAGAACTGAGGATAAATTCAAGCTGTTAGTTAAGTGCCTGTCAGGTTTTGTGAATATTATCTATCTAAACATTTTGAATGTAGTACTGACAATACAGCACACAGTTCTGCCATCCTTCCTCACACATGGAAACAACTTGATCCATTGAAAGTTCCGGTACTTCCAGATGGGCTTCTCAGAGAATAAAATTATTCTTAGTATATTTAAAATGAGGGAGGAGAGGAGGGATAAAAATTGGAGCTGACAAGTACTCACAGTGCAGATTAGAAAGAGAAGTTCTAAAGACCATAGAACAAAACAAATGTGAATGCTCTCTGTATAATCAATCAATCAGAGAAATTCTGGAAAAATGAATCTTAATGTATTTTTAATTTTTCAACTTTTTTTTTTTCAAAATAAGCCCTTATCAAGTACTCGTATGTTATTTAACTACGTATGTGGTGTAGATATGACTTTCAAATTAAACTGGGATGTGTCACACAGATATTTATATGACAGGTAGATATCTGATAATTTAAGCATTATGATTAACGATGTCTAGAGAGCAATGTAGCTAACCAGCTGCCTAGTTGCAGGGAAGTGTAAAACTCCTTACACTCCATTCATTGTATGGAGTTGATCTTCAAAGTGGGATTTAGTTTCTCAAACACAGGCATTTTGGGTGTCATCTCACCTTAATTCAACTGTTTACATTTTGTTATGTGAAGAGTGTTCTTTTAACACAGGAACTAAAATTTTGCAACTAGAGTATCAGTAATGCACAAAACTTTATTATTTTCTTTCTTTCCCCCCTACCCACACACATTTAGATTGGCCAAATATTGCTAGTGAGAGCCGTGAGCTAAGATGCTGCCATTCAGCATCAGTAACAAGATCTTTTCCTTCGATTCTCACCTAAAACTGTTCTCAGGGAACCGATCTGCATACAATACAGAAGTTGCCAGTTGCTATATCCTATTATTATGAGTCATTTATCAGATATCTCTGACAGATAAAAGTATTGGTTTTCATATCTAAGCAAATATTTCTGTACCTTCTTGTTGCAAATTTGAGGATTTCAAGCTGCATGTTGGGGTGAGAAAGACAAATATTGTATTGAAGAATGTGATGGAGAAACCTAAGCCATGTATCAAGTTGTGCAACCTCCTAGATACCATAATTAATGTTTTATTATACTGAGATAAGCGTGAATAAATGATAAGCTTTACTTAACATACTGAGCTGAGAGAAGGGTCAGGAGTTCGAGGGAAAATATCAGCACTGTAAATGGAGGAGGAGAAGACTTGATGAATAATCAAATTAATCTCAGAGAAGAGCTATTATATGTGGTGAGTAATCTCATATTTCATTTTTTCTGCTGTGCTAGGATATTAGGACTGTCTTTCAGGTCCAGGAAACTTGCCCCCAATGGTAGTGGAAAAGATAATGTAAAAATATATAAATATTATAGCAATAATGTAAAACTATACAATTTGGTGGCCATTTCAAGGTCAGAAAATGGACTAAAGAGGACGCTATTTTTTTTACTGCTTCTTTTTTCTCTTTAATGTGCAGACAGATATGTGCAGAATACTCTAAGCACGCTACTTCAAACTCTGCTTTACAGATGGCACGGCAGAGAATGGTATCAAAGTAGATCACTGCATCATGAAATGATACCCCAGTAAAATGACAAGAAGTTATGCATTAATTATAGTTCTAGTGGGATGGGTAACTCAAACAATTAAAATATGAGCTCAGTTTTAATGCATATTTAATATTTAGAAAGATAATGGTAACAAAAATACCCTCAAAAATATGCCTCTCAGCCAAATAATATGAAGCTTTGAGGCAAGCAAATTCTTTGTTCCATTATACAAAAGAAAGTGAAAGCTTTTCCATAGTACTATTTATTTGCATGTCTAAAATATAATGTGTGGCTAATAAAACATTCAGGAGCAATCATATTATAAAGCAATGTAATAGTACATCTTTATCTTCAGGGACATCAGCCTCAGATGTGGATGTACACTGTGCATCCATTCAAGCAACTTTGTTTTCCTTTCTGATTGAGTTTACATGATGAAAACTGTTACCTCAAACAGGTCATTAGTGTCAAGCAGGGAGTTTGAAATTACTTTTTCAATGCTAGCTTTTTCTCACTTTTTTTCTACAATGCTCACAAAGTTTGCACTTTATTGCTGTTCTATCTGCAACATCATAAAGAAGTTAGACCTTTTGTAGTTTTAAGGCGCTTGTAATAATGAAGCTTCTTTAAAAAATCACTGCCTTGTGTTCTCTGAATTATAAATGAAACAGCTTTATATTAAAGTAAAAAGATATCTCAGGTTATTTCAAACTGCCACATGAGATGATTAGTTTTTAAAGAAAGTAATTATGGGAAAGGAATTCCTGAAGTCTAAATAATCACACATTTGTTTTGTGACTATTTACACCTCATATGGTTCCAAAGCTTTAGTTAAAGCTGGTCTGATGACTAGGCTGCTAGTGTATGGCACTACCAAGAGGAAAGATTTAGGTTAGTACCTCAGGCTTACTGGCATAGTCAAAGACCTAAACCTCAGTTATAGGAGGATTGTACCAACCGTGTGACTTACTTAAAAAAGAAAGAAGATTAGTAATGTTATAAGGAAGATTTTGTCTAAGGTCTAGCCAGAAATTTAACAGTCTCAGATGCCTTTTTTTTTTTTTATTTCCAGCAAATTTGGATTTTTACTAGTGTACTGCAAAGTATGATATTTTTCCAAGTCTTCTCACAAAAATCGGTGAATTTTACGACCCTGAGTTTCCAGATTGAGGGTCAGCCAAAACTGGAATGCTCCTCTACAGAGAAAAGAGAGGAAGAAAAGGGTGGAAGATGTGTAACAAATAGAGAAGAAGGAGGAGAGATGGGAAGAAGTGCCAAAAACCCATCATGCTTTTCCCACTACTGCCATGAAAGGATAAAGACAACTAATTATGCTTAAACCACAGAACATCTGCCACCTTCTGTTTCCCTACCACATCTTTGGTACTATCAACCAGCTTGACTTTCTAGGTCTCTGGCACAGGCAAAGGAGGAAAATGACTTGTTTGTCCATGTCCAAGAATGCAATCCTCCAAGCAGCTGATCACTCCAGCAGTGCCTAAAGGTGTCACTGTCAAAGTATGTATCATAAAAGGAGTAGAGATATCCTTCCTACCTACTTGACAAATAGGAAAGGCACAAAAATACATGAAACAAAGAACCTTCATTTTCAAATGTGAGTTTCATAGAGTTGTTGGGACCTTTTTGCAGTAGTGAAACTGATATAGTAGAAATACGTGCCATGTGAAGGATCTCATTTCAAATCTTTTTCTCATCTGTCTCTAGGATTCTACAGCCAGGGACTTAATTATGTCATCCTAAGGCATGTCTGAACCCTGCACAATCCATTTCCTAACAGATTTGCCTTACTTTTAACATAAATGACAGCAGAAAAGAGTTCTATATAGAGTAAAGCCAAAGGCTATTTTTCCACAATGCAAGATCTTCTGGCTTTCACTGATCAACAACTAGTGTAGTTACAGGCATACAGAATCAAGTCTAATGAAAATACACTCATTTATACTATGTGGAACAGACTTAAAGAGAGCAAATGTGGGATATTCTTCCCCAAACTCTCCAGAGAGTAACAGAAATTTTGACCAGTTACTCTGTGTCCCAAATGAGACCTGCAATATCTCTCAGATGGTAACTGTTGGTCTGTATGTTTTACTTTTAAGTAGGAGTTTGGTTAAGCAAAGTATATGAACAGCTGCCACAACACAGACACATGGATACCTTTCTTATCATGTGTGTCTGACTATCGTTTTCATATTTCAATTTTTTTTTTATTTTTTTTTTTTCAGCTAGCAGTGCGAAGAACATGCTTCTTATTGGACAAGTCAATACTTATTGCAGTAAATAAAAAAAATGGATGGCCAAGTCCAAAGAGTTGTGGTTAATGGAGTTAAATCCAGCTGTTGGCCAGTCATGAGTGGTGTCCCCCAGGGCTCAGTGGTGGGGCCACTCCTGTTTAACATCTTTATCAATGACCTGGATAAAGGGATGGAGTGGACTCTTAGTAAGTTTGCAGATGACAAAAAACTGGGAGGAAGTGTCGATCTGCTGAAAGGTAGAGAGACTCTGCAGAGAGATTTGGACCAAGGTCAATAGTATGAGTTTCAATAAGGCCAACTGCCGGGTCCTGCACCTTGGCCACAACAACCCCCTGCAGCGCTACAGCCTTGGGGAGGAGTGGCTGGAGATCTCCTCAGCAGAGAGGGACCTGGAGATGTTGATAGACAGCCAGATGAACATGAACCAGCAGTGTGCCCAGGTGGGCCAAGAAGGCCTATGGCATCCTGGCCTGTATCAGGAACAAGGTGGCCAGCAGGAGCAGGGAAGTGATTGTGCACCTGTGCTCGACACTGGTGAGGCCGTACCTTGAGTGCTGTTTGCGGTTCTGGGCTCCACAGTAAAGGAAGGACATCGAGGTGCTGGAGAAGGTGCAAAGAAGGGCAACCAGAATGATCAGGGGACTAGAGAGTAAGTCTTAGGAAGAGAGGCTTAGGGAGCTGGGCCAGTTCAGCCTGGAGAAGAGGAGGCTGAGGGGAGACCTTATCACTCTCTACAATCGCCTGAAAGGCAGCTGTAGTGAGACAGGTGTTGGCCTCTTCTCCCTAGTGAATAGCGACAGGACAGGAGGGAACAGGTTCAAGCTGCCCCAGGGGAAGTTTAGATTGGATATTAGGGAAAATTTCTTCACCGAAAGGGCAGTGAAGCATTGGAATGCGTTGCCGAGGGAGCTGGTGGGGTCACCATCCTTGGACATGTTTAAAAAACTAATGGATGTGGCACTTGAGGAGATGGTTTAGTGTTAGGGTGGTGTAGGGCTGTAGGTCGGACTTGATGATCTTAAGGTCCTTTCCAACCTTTATGATTCTGTGATTCTGTGATTCTATGGTTCTAAAGCTGATTGGCATCGAAAAGATGCTTCTGCAGTATACACCTCAGGAAGCCTGCAGCTGTAAAACATGTTCTGTGCACATGGATGGGAGCAAACAGATTCAAATGCATTCACTGACCTTCCATGATATCCAGGCATAAGCTCACTCTTGTCCAGAAGCATTTTAACAGCTGTGTTAGTATGCCACTGGCCCTTGGTCCAGGCATAGCTCTATGCTAAGGCTTACTTCAGGCCAGCTCAGATCTGTATGTTCTCACCCACACACTTTGACTCCTGAAGAAGTGGATATAGCACAGATATTTTTGAATTCATGTGATATTTTTCCCTTGTGTTTATAGAAAAAGACAGAGCATGAAATGATAAAAGATGAGAAAGTAAAAAAAAACAAAACAAAGTAATATAAAATACACAAAAAATAAAATCAAGCAAAAATAAATTAATATTAAGGCCTGATTTTCAGGGACTAATCTATCCCTTTAGGAAACAATGCTTGATGCACCCTTAATAATGCAATCCTCATGGGAATCATTAAATGTTTCTGAAAATATAATTCAAAACCATTTTAAATCAGGTCTCTCTCATCTTTCTCTTTCCTTCCCCATATTTTGTAATTACTTTTGGGGAGTAATACACAACTTTAGGAGTAATGCAAAAAGAAAAATAGAATATAAATACATTATGAAAGCAATTGCTTACCTTCATCTGTAATTTAATTGGAAAACTTCCTTAAAAATCTAAGGGAACCACTGGGTTATTAGAACTTCTAAGGTAACTAACCTTGGAGAATTCTTTTGTTCTCTTTATTTTTTTTCTGATTTTCTTTGTCCTCTTTTTCTTTCATACTTATTTAGCTGTTGGAATACTACATCTGTATCATGATAGCAATAAATTGTTATAGTCTTTTTGTATACCTCTTCATATTTCTACTTAATTTCTAAAATGTCCTGAGATATTAAATTAGACATTTTGAGATACTTGGACTTTGATTATTTAAGTCACTATTTTTAATAAATACCCTTATTTCTAAGAACATCTGAAACAGTGAAAAAAAAAATACCCATGACTCTCAATAAGCTGTTTAAAGCCTACAGAGTTCTCATAATAATATGGCATAAAACTTTGAAGTACTGAAATAGTCAGCTTCTCTTATTATATGACATGCTGCCTGAGAATCATGGTAAACTGATACACCAATGGATGAGGACCTTATTGTTTAGAGGCAAATAAATAATATTGAATCTTCTGTAGAATTTAAAAAATCTTGTGGATTTTTCCTCTCAGAGAATTAGATCTTAAAATTAAGCCAATTTGAATTAAGTTCCAAAGAATGAATTTTTAAAATACTGTTTTCATAAAATCCAGATAAGGCATTTACCCTTCCTACACTAATTTGGTCGATTCTCTGACTTGAAGGTTGGTATTTCCAGATGGATATGACAGTGACAGTTGATAGTGAAAGCAAGAAGCTGACCCATGGGTACGCCATAATTTGGAAGAAGTACCTGTAAAACTTTACATGAGAAAAGTGGGGAGAAACAATTTTTTTTTAAGTCAAACTTAGCAATACTTTCAAATAAGGCTGGGGAAAAACAGTACAAGGGAGATGAATAAAGGCAAACACGACTTTTTTGGCAAGTACTAATTTTTTTGTGTATATATTAGTCAAACCTTGTCTCATGGACATGATCCTCTTTTTTAATCTTTCTTGACAGCCTTTGTTTAGGCTATTTATAGGCTACTCATAGTCACAATGAATTAATTATAATAACATTTACATTTGGGGATTTTTAGTTTGTTTGTTTGGTTTTTTTTTACCTTTGCAAACAGAAAACCAAACCATTTTCTGCAGAGATGAAAAGACATGCAAGAAACTTCTTATATTGTCTGGATATTTTTAATTAGCCACTGAATTTACATATGTAGGGGTTTGATATCCATAATTTCCTGAGCTCATTCATTCATAATTTCATTATTTCTTTACTTCAAATCATATGTGGGCATGTGGGGGCATGGGAGAGACTTAGTAATGTTTGTTCTATAGGCACAGTCATACTATCAATCTTTGTCCCAATTTTCTTTTGACAGAAGTATACTTTTATTGTGTTTGGGTTTTTTTGGTAAAATCTGTATCTACTGGGTTTCTTTTGTCCAAGAACTATGAAAGGCTGCTTTCTGAAAATGGCCTCTTCAGGCACCAGTTTGCATCTTCGTTTCAGTTACAATGCCTTTGGCAGAAAATCTGAAGTAATTTGCCTTCTTGCATGTTATCACAGAGTTATAGAGTGGTTTAGATTGGAAGGTATCTTTAAGAGCATTTATTTCCAATCCCACTGCCATGGGTAGGAACACCTTCTACTAGACCACGCTGCTCAAAGCTCCATCAAACCTGGCCTTGAACACTTCCAGGAAGGATGCCTCCACAACTTCTCTAGGCAACCTGTTACAGAATTTTGCCATCTTCACAGTTTTCCTGTAAGCCCCTTGAGGCACTGGGAGGCTGTTATAAGGTCTCCCTGGAGCCTTCTCTTCCCCAGGCTGAACAGTCCCAACTCTCTCAGCTTGTCTTCATAGGGGAAGTACTCCAATCTCCTCATCATCTTTGTGGCCCTCCTCTGGACTGTCTCCAATAAGTCCATGTCCTTCTTATGATGAGAGCCTCAGAGCTGAGCACATATGACTTTAAATATTAGCTGGGAGCTGGTACATCATCATTCTGAAGCACTGTGACATTATTCTGTGTTACCCGATGTAATGACCTTACTGTCCGACATGATAAATTGTTCACTCTAAGTAAAAAAAGTAACAGCTTTTAGTTTGTGCTGACTATAAACTACCCATTTGCTCTGTACAGAGGTATTGTACTGCTGCTACTCAGAAAATTCATTGTTTAAGCAGTTTCTTGCATTTAGCCAGTCGTGCATCTGAACTTTAACAGTGACTTTATAATTCAAGCATTGCGAAGTCTCATGCAGTTCAAACTAAGTTTATCTTCTTTCATAAGTCTACAGGATCTTCTCTTCCAGACACAGCTTCTGTTACTTAATTCTATTAAAGACTACAGAAACACTCAATATTTTTAAGGAATTTGACTTTAGCATGTTAATTCCTCAAAATGCTACTGAAAGGTAAATAAATTGAAAGGAGATAATTTATATTTAAACATGTATTTCTTAAAATTCCTTTTATCAGAATGTGGAAATGCAATAGTATTTTAACCTGTGTCCTTCATATAGCTCGTTCCACAATTGAGATAGCATTTCAACCCCAGGCTAGGGGGAAAAAAAAAAAAAAAAAGACATTAAAAACGAAGTGCTTCATCTAAACTCGTAGAAGTCAACAGAAGTTTTCAGGTGGCTTTAGATCATGTTCATGGTTTTGATAGAGAAGGATATTCAGCTGATGATTTTTACATGACTGGTAATAAAGTAAACTTAGCCATGATGTATAGTAATTTAGTAAACCCATTTAAACCATTAGTGTGGCCTCTGCTATTCCTCTCTATGTTCTCTGCCTTAGTGACCACACAAATCAATCCATAGTGTGTGTAAGTACATCTAAGTCTTACAGTGGGAATGTTTTTATGCATCTCTGTGGTTAATTATTACTATTGTAAAAATAGCATAAGATGAAATAGTTAGCCTAAATAGTGAATTAATTTTGATTTTTGGCTTTTGTTTTTTAACCCAAAGAAAATTTTTATTGTCTTTCTGTACCCTTCCTAGCACACCCAGATTTATATTGCAATTTCCTTGCTCCTTTCTCTTATTAGACTGTTGATCTATGCTCTGTGAGAGAATTATTATATTTTTTTACAATATGTAAACAATCTCAGGAAGAGCCACATGCTAAAAGAAAACACAAAAAAAAATCTACAATTTATTTTTCATAGTATAAAGATAGAAACTTATTGAGAAAGTGCAGCTTTTCCATAATTAAAACTAATTTTTACTGTTAGGAAAATTTTGACTCTCATCAAAATTCTCCATGAAACGGGGGGTGTCAGTGATGTCCAAAAAGATATTACCCTAACTCATTAATTCCAAATGATTCAGACAAACTTTTTAAAAGCCATTAAATATAACTAGAGTAATTCTGCCTTCTTTTGCCAAATATTGTCTGGAAAAAAAACAAACCAAATTAAAAGTCTGCTTGTTTTAGAAGACTCAAGCATTTTTTTACTCACTTTCTTACAGTTTTATTCCACAAAAATGTGTTCTGTGTAAAAAAGAAAAAAAAGAAAAAGTCATCTAGGTTCCTACATCTGGTTCAAGGAGCTGCACATCGCAGTGTTTATTGTGCTATAATACAACCTGCATTGCCTGGTCTTCATAACTTCAGAGGGAGCAGGATGTCAATATTAAACAATTCTCTGCTACCAATCCTGTCACTTGCTAAGCATATCATATCCTGTCTTGATCTCCTCTCCTTTAGAGCAGTAAAAATTGTGATGCTTTATAGGCAATGGGGTTCCCCCTTGCTGAGGGGTACTGTGCAGGCAAAGGCACATCATCCCCCCGCTGTCCCCGTGCATCCCCCTGCCTGGTGTGTGACAGTGCTTGGCTTCGCACTTTCATGTAAGCTGCCCATGCTTAGCACTGGAGGGAAGAAAAGATGGCAAAGATTTTTTACTGAGGGTTATAAAATACTGGTGGGAATGGATCCTAAAACCCCCAAGGCAAGAGCTGCCCTTGTTTTTGAGTAAGAATTATAGATGTCTTCCAGGAGGGATAAAGTCTGCTTGTCACTTTGGCAATCAAAGAATAGTTCCGTGAGGCATTTGGAAACAATGTAAAGTGTTGTGCATTCTCCTTTCTCATCTGAATCAGTGGGAAATTTCCTATAAGTTCCTAAAGCACAAAACTATGGATGATCAGTGCTATTTATAAAGCCACACTAATTAATGCTTATGTTTAAACAATATCAAGTCTTTGAGAGTTTTTCCTTCCTCTTAGTATTTATTTCATGATTTATGTATTTTTCTCCCCAAGGTAATGAGGATGAGGTAAAAATGGTAGGAATTTCTAGGATTATTTTATTTGTTGTTTTTAAAATACTTATGTCATACCTGGATTTTTCCCAGCCTCTTTCTTCTTTTTTTTTTAATCCTCTGATATATGCCGCAATGTCCATGACTTTTCAGAATAATTATTAACAGTGGCTCGGCGAGCTAATTAGCTAATTCCCTTTGGGGAGCCTGAAGAAGGCCAAAAGATTCAAATGTTTGTTACCTAGAAACAAGAAAAATGTATTAAAGTAATTTTTATAATTCTGCATGAGTTTTCTGAAGATAGAATTTGTGTGTTTTTGTAAAAAATAATTCAGTCCTACTTTTTAATTATGATCAACTTTTTGCATATCTTTATACTCCATACAGAGATCATTTTGACAAGCATAAACATACAGTTTCTTGATGAAAATAATTTTCTTTTCATGATTACGCTTGCTGACTCCTCATTACTTAAACTACTAGAAAGGGATCTCAAGGGAGTGGCTTAGCCTATTCCCTTAAGGTCAAGAGCTTCACAAGTGGGTGTAAGTAATTGAGTCATAGGGCAAAGATGAGTAAAGCTTTTAGGAAGCTAGGAAGAAAAAGCATCTTGATAAAGAAATGAATCTAATTTACAGTGTTATTTTGGTACATAAATTGTCTAATTATATTGTATCTCACAGGCAAATTTCCTATTAATTTCTGAAAATGAGGGACCAATTCTGAGCCAGGTCCAAGAATCCTTTTGTACACAGCATAGAGGAGTTAGCGGTTCAGTAACACTCAGTGTGCCTTGAAAATGAACTTTGAATCTTGCACAGTCTTGCTTAATAATGTTTTATCTCATAAGTATCTTAAGCATTTGGGATGGCAGAGAGTTGTACTTTTGTAGCAAAAGTACTAGTAGTGTTCTGGATGGCAATTTTTCTGAGCAGGTGCAGAAATGTGTTTGCATCTACATCTCAACTAGACATAGAGAAATCACTGAAGAAAGCTGGCACTTTTAGGTGACCACTCATCCCACCATAAAGTATTTTGCGTAAAAATAGATCAGAGGAATCCTGTCCTACAGTTTTTTCAACTATAAAGGAAGTTCAAAACAACTAGACTCATGTGGCCATGTGCGTGTAGGACCTTTACACTGAGGATTGAGTTTAGTTAGGTTAAACAGGAGTACATAATGCCATGCAGGTTCATCAGAGGAATTCTGCATGGAAAAGACTATTATAAGCCTACCCTATATCTGTCCTTCACTGGGCATTCAGATGGACGTCAGTTCGTATACTTAAGGTATCTCTAATTAGACTATGTCTTGGTGCCTATATTGATCTGATAACATTAAGTGAAGTGCAAACACCCTTTTCTCACGCTGAGAGTTATTGCATTGCTTCTTGGAAAACTTAACACCATATGCTTTATTGTCATTGAGTCTTCTGATTCAAACCTCTTGGAAATCCTTATGGTCTGTAATTCTGCCCAAATTGTAATCATGCAGTAAAGATAGCCTGAAAGAAGACAACATATGAAGGAAAAGATTTTTTGGAATTTAACTAAAACAATTGTATCTTTTAAAAAGTCAGATCCTTGAGAATTAATCTCTGAGCTTAATGATGCTTGTAATTATCTAATGTGTTAGTCACTGCAGAACTAAAGACCCTGCCCAGGACTAGGTAGGCTTTTCTGGAAGCTAACCCTTTGACACTAAAGCCTGAGTTACTGCTCTTGGCTTTTTCCAGTTCAAGAATGGAAACCACCTGATGGTGTAAGTGTATTACTACTGCAGGTTACAGTGTTAAGGAGTCCTCATCTTGAAAAAGATTTCCAGAGAGATGCATCACCAAAAAGACACAATGAAAGATCAACCTTTATGTTGGAAAACATAGGTTTTCCTTGTTGTTTACACTGCTCCCACCAAATATTTAAAATATATGAATTCTTAGTGAATATTTACCAAGATAGAAACTTTCACTGGAGACCGTCTAGGTGTATTTATCCAGTTAAAGGTTATGTTGCTAGCCATAGAGGGTTGTACCTGAGATATCGTTTCAGGTTATGACCTTTAAAAATGTCATTATTTATGCTCTAAATGTGTGGCTTTCCTTTAAATGTAAAATTTCTAAAACATAAAAAGAAATAAAAAACAATTAGACTTAAGACAACATAAAGAGAGTTATTTGCTAAAGAACAGAAAATAAACGCTTATGAAAATGTGCAGTTTTACTCATAGAATTCAGTTTGTCAGACAGTATCACCTCATAAATAGGATAGTTTCAGAATACTGAGAAATGTTTTATCTGCAGAGGTGAAAAGGGGAGAAAAGATTATGGAGGTGTGATAGATAGGAGAGAGATAAACCATATAAATTCACTATACACTAAGTGTAAGAAACAATAAAGAGTTTAAAAAGTCATGGCTTATTGATTTAGTTCAAATGAGAATTTTGCAGATCTTCACCGTGACACAGAAAGCAAGAAAACAAAGGGAAAATAAAGGTTAAGAAGACAGAGGAATTTATTTTTAATAAGTTTTTGCTGTTCCTTTCTTTTCTACCATGAATCTAGACAAGAAGTATGTGTTGAGTTGATCTTGGCTGGTTGCCAGGTGCCAAACAAGCTGCTCTATCATGTCTATTCTCAGTAGGACAGGGGTGAGAAGAAAATAGGATGGAAAAGAAAAAGATGTGGGTCAAGATAAAGATAATTTAATCAAGCAAAAGCAAAGGAAAAGAGATTTATGCCCTACTTTCCATCAGGAGGTGATGTCCAGCCATTTCCTGCGAAGCTGGACCTCAGTAACGATATCTTCAGGAGACAAACATTATAAATAATGAACGCCTCCTTCTTTCTCTTGGCTTTTATAGCTGACTAGACACCATACATCATGGGAAATCCCTTTGGTCAGCTTGAGGCAGCTGTCCTGGCTACGTCCCTTCCCAAGACCTTGCCCACCTCCGGCTTAATGGGTGCTGGAGTGAAATGTTAGAGAGACAGCCTTGATGCTGTGAAAGCACTGCTCAACAATAGTCAAAACACCTTTCTAGTTACGACTGCAAAGTGCAATGCTATGAGAGCTGCTACCAGGAAAATTAACTTCATCTCAGCCAGACCCAATACAGGGAAGTATATTCATTGTACATTATTCAGAGACCCAGAAATACAGGGCCAGAAGGGATCATCCGATCATCTTGTCTGACCAGTGCTATAACCCCACAGAACTTTACACAGCTGAGACCTATAATTTATGCTTGAATACTACATGCAATAATATTTCTTGTACAGCTTTTTGCTAAATCTTCTGAGAAACAGCTAGCCTCATTAAAGAATTTTCTGAATATCTGAGAGAAGTAGAAAACCCAAACTGCCAAAATCTTAAGATGGATTGGTACCTCACCATCAGTCCTGAATAGCTATGTCTGAGTCAAGGTGAAAATGATTTTGATATGATTGTTCATATGTGCAACATTCAGAGGATTCCCTTGGCTTAGGGAAGTGTGATTAGACCTTGTAGTGAGCCAGTGCAGCAGACCGTAATGAGGAGACAGTGATTTCAGGCAGAATTTAGACAGAGTTTAACTATAAATTTGGGTTGTAGAGATCTGTACGTTAGCACGAGTGACCAGTTTAACCTGAGAACATACCATGGCTGCCTTAACAATACCACCTCTTTGTACAACTTGTAAGAGCTCAGTGAAATCTCGGTGTCCCATCTTATAGTTCACTATTGTACAGGTAAAAGACTGATAACTTTTTTCACTTGAAAGAGTATTCTAGGAATGTGAAGAATAGTGAGACCATTGACCTTTGCCATGGAAGGCGATGTGGAGGGGCTTGTCAGATGCTACAGGAACATCAGAAGAGATACAAGATTTCTATCACTTTCCTACTAATTCTGCTGTTTATAAAATAGATTCTTAACTAGCCTTATGTCTTATGTCTAACTGTGCCTTTCTTGCTGACATCCCAAAGGAATCAGTACCACCTTGGTCTGACAAAAGACCTTCATGACACATACACTGTTAGTATTTATTCCAAATGATACTAGAAAATTTACATAATCACTATGGATGCATTTCTCCTAAATACTACATACCAACTTATCTGCTTTTCTACGTGTGTTAGACCTTTGCTCATCTTTCACAGTTCATCCTCCTCTGTCCTTGTTTGGCTGGTCATATCCTTGTTTGGCTGGTCAAGTTTTCTTATTAATATAATTTTGGTTTGTTCTTAAATGAACCCTTTACGTTCTAAAACTCAAATTTCTTGATTAAAAAAAATTTTCCCATTTTCAAAACTTTATTGTTGGTCTCAAATTAACAACATGAATTACAACACTGGCAATTTTAAAGAATGTAAAAGCAGTTTTACACATCATTACATATAAATCTGAAAACAAAGAAATCAAAAGGAAAAAAAGTTTGGTTTTGTACCACACTTTCAAACATCTTATTTTACAATTTTTATGCTCTACCTATTTGACAATGTTTAATAGTTTGGAACTGAGAACTAATATTCCCATTTATGTATATTTTAAAATTTTCTTTACAGTATTTCATATGAAAACTGAGTAAACAAACGTAAAAAATGTGATTTGATTGAATTAATTTATCTCTTCGTATAATCCACAAATATTTTACATGGAATGATAACAATGATAACTAATTTATATTACAAAGCATGCAATTTCAGATGAGAGAAAAACTGAAAAACAAAATCTCCTTTTTTTTTTTTTAACTTCAGAAACTCATTGAATTAAATCTTTTCCTTAACGAAAACCACATTGTGTAATTATTTTTTTAAATGTCCAAAATTTAATGGTCAATTATCAATGAAGAGTTTGCTTGATAAAACTTGCTATATAACAGAACAGCCAAATGTCTTCTATATAAATGAACTTTTGAGAAAAGTTAGCTATGCATGGTAGCAGCCTACAAATTTTGAGATGAAGCAAAGCCAGATTTCTTTTCATATTATTCATGCACGACTTGTGGTGCACAGAACTGTAGCGATGCAAGCCATTTCACAAAGTCTTTTAATGTTGAACTGGCAGGACCACTTTCTCAAGGGCTTTTCTATGCCAGCTCCTTGATCTCCTTTGTGTAGAAATGCCAAGAATATAAACTTCTGTTTGTGAGTTCTAGTAGATATTATTTTTCTTTCGAGAGCAAGTCTGAAAAAGACTGTCCCCTCAAATTCTCCGTCTCTTGTAACTCTTAGCATGATACTGACACATCAGAAGTAATTAAACAAAATTATATTGTAAATCCCAAGATAAAAGCATGACTAATGATTAATTCTTTAGTATTTTGTCAAAGCCCTCCTCATAATGTCAAAGTTCCAGTCAATATTCATGTAGCTAATTCTCCCTAAGTAGATTTTTCTTTCCACTACTGAAATGTTTGTGTGCTGATTAATAATTTCTTAATGTTATGAAGTTCTAATTTTAACAGTTAATTTTCTTAAATATTTTGATTCCAGCTTTATTTTTCAAATTATATTTATTTCAAGATTTACACTAATGAATCTGATTTTTAGACATATGGATTTAATTCTTGCATCAAGATGATTAAAACTGACTTTCAATTGAGGTATAAAAATCCAGTGCTGAATTTTATATAGCCCTGAGTAACACTTAGAAAAACCTAGGTTTTCTTCAAAAAAAAAAGAGCTGTCAGAGCTGTTTTTCACATGTGCACAAAGAAAACAGATATAGCAAATGCAAACTTCAAATCTACTTTTCTGATATATGCTTATTACACAAAAAACTATTACTTCGATGACTTTTCAAATCCCTAGGAATTCTTTCATCTCATTTGTTGCATAGAATTCATCTGTTGCTCTATACATAGATATGAATTCATATCACAGAAATAATCAGTCTAATTTGACATATTTTTTTTGGCTGCAGTACTTTTACCTAAACAAGGCTATTAGTGGTCCATATAGTAAAAACATCCACTGGGTTCTTTATCTATCTCGATGTTTTTTCTCCTGTTAGTTTTAAGTGACTTTATTTGATGGTAAAGTTCCAAAACACCTTATTTTTGAATTTTTAATAATGATTAGAATTTTTAATATGTATGACATATCAAAGACACTGAGATTATTTAGCCTTCCAACAACTATAAAAAATTAAATTTAAGGTTTAAATCTTTGCACTGCAACATAATATCAGGGGAATTTCATTTTATTCGTATGGATATGTGAGTTTATTTAATTTGGCCCTATTTTGTTACTTTAGAAATGCACTTGTTTTCTAGACATGTCAATAAAAATGTAAAACAATTCACAGTACTCAGTGACCACTAGGTGCAAGCGAATAAGATGACTTGAATCATGTTATTTTCACACATTTCAAGATGTTAAAATGTACTGTTATAGTTCTGTTGAGATTGACATAGAAATAAGTAAGACCACAAAAACAGCTAGATACATAAAGCAACATCTTGCCTATTTGCTCAGACCCCAATCCAACATATACAAGTAAGGAAATATATTTTATGAGACAAGGAAGTTTAAAGTTTTCAAGGGGAACATGTGAAATGAATTGTATGACAACCTAGTGGTTCAAATGAGTTTGCATGAGAAACCTGCAGACTGCATATAACTTGAAGTCCCAGTGCTGAAGAAGAATGTGAATTTCTACCTTTAAGAGGTGAAAGTTGCTATAGGATTCCTCTCATTCGGTCTTGAAAACTTAGCATAAAGATATTTTTGAAATAATTGCTCCACATAAACTCCTTCCTTAATCAGAAAGGGAGAGGAATAGACAGTTCTAGGGAATGAAGAATAGATGTTATTTCAGACATCAACCTTTGAAATTCTTGTTTATCTCTGTTCATTATAACAGAAGCCTAGGGTAAAAACTCAGACACAGATGCCTAAATAATAGACATCTCTCTTCCAAGGCTCAGAGACCTTAGAGAGTGCCTTTCAGAAAGTTGTGATTAATTTGAGTGCATAACAAATTGTTCTTTTACCATATTTTTTCATTTAAAATTTTTCTCTAATCCTAGTCTGACTGAGGTTATTTTTGAATTATTCTGTAGAAATCTGTCAGCTGAGCTTTGACCCAGCTCACTTTATCTCAGTAATATCAAATAGAAAAAAAAAAACCAAACCACAAACACAAATCAACAACAAAACCAAACACCTAAATAATAATATTTAGAGACACGGAGATGTAGAAAAGAGATGGAGCACATCCTATGTATTGTATGTATGGTCAATCTACAAGGGACTACATGCAAGTCATTCCGTATCTGAAGGCTCGAATTGATCCTGGCATTAAGGCCTTAGGCAGCGTAGAGGTCAGCAGATTTGTACATAAGAATTAGGGATAGATGGGTACTTAGAGATGAATTCTGTCTGCCTATGTTTAGACACCTGTCAGGACAACAGTTTTGTACACCTCAGCAGCAAACTGTCTCTATTTATGAACTTTTTTAAGACCTTCTGGAAAAAATAATTCAGACAACACTTTAGGTACATGCTATGAAGGTAATCATATATATACTTATATAGATCTACTGCACATATTCTAGTGTCAAATAACATAGTTTCCATCTGGTATAACCCTGTTAGTGTGTAATTTTTAGGTCAAAGAATAGCGAGCTTGTTTTATTTTGATTTTGGGGAATTTCTGATCCATTCTTTCTTCTTCAGACCTCATGTCCATTTCCCATAGCTGGCTACCATTTGTCCCATTTGCCACAGTTCTCCAAAATCTCTTAAGTATTAGATAATTAGATGTCTAGAGGTACTTTCAGAAATGCTAGAGCATTTAGTTTCTGTTTAATTCATTGAGAATTAGGTATTTTGAAAATCTTGCCAAACATCACCCAAAACCTTAGTAAGGATAACAGAATCAGTTCATGATCAATGGCATTGATCTTTACTAAACAACATCCTCCTGTAAAAAATGCAGTTTGTTCAAATTCTTAAAAAATGTCTACAGGAATAAGTTCCTGAAAGTGAACCTCACACTAGAGATCAACATCTCCAGAAAAATTATTCATTTCCAAAACCATTTCCAATCCTGAAACCAATATTCATAGAATCACAAAATCGTTTAGGTTAGAAAAGACCTTTAAAATAATTGATTTCACCTGTTAACCTAGCAATGCCAAGTCCACCACTGTGAGGAGTGCACCCATTCTCAGAAAAATTCACACGCTTATTTAAATTGGATTTATTTAAGAAATGAAAGCTCCTCCAAGTTTACAAGTTCTGGTATCAGCTGAGAAGAGCAGTTACTACACTATATCCAAACTTTAACAAAAGAATAGTGATCTGGATCATAAATACACTCACCTATATAAAGATGAGGACTCTCAACCTTGAAGATTAACCTTGGCTGGAGTCCCAAACCAAGGGGAAGGCTGATACCCCGACTGCAGATCCTGGCTCCTCCAAAGGGACAACTCCAATGTGGCCCAGCAGGAACCCCGTTTTAAAGCTCAGTTGAATCTGAGCTGTGGTCAAAGCCATCTCAGTATCCCGTTGCCTGCCAGCCAACTTCCTGGGTGTACCCCTAAGCTGGTGGGCTAGACCCAAACTAGCCAGAAACTTCCAACAGTTTCTCTGAAATCTGCCTAGCAAAAAAGGGACAGACTCCTGAGGCCGGGGGGGCCCCCCCTGCCACAACCATTAAACCTTATCCCTAAGCACCTCACATACACATCTTTTAAATATCTCAAGGAACGGTGACACAACCTGTAGTGGTTTGACCTTGGTTGGCAGCCAGGTGGCCACACAGCCGTGCTCTCACTCCCCCTTCTCCACTAGGCAGGGGGAGAAAATATTTCAAAGCGCTTAAGGTTTGAGATAAGGACAGGGAGATCACTTTCATTTACCATACCAGACAAAACAGACTCGATTTGGGGGAAATTAA